>NW_009798306.1:28834-111403 GCF_000520075.1 Aphanomyces astaci | reverse complement strand
GCGAGATGTCCTTTTGCGAGTACTTTTTGATCTCGCCCGTGTTGGCGAGGGTCTGCGGGATGTGGCGCGTCTCCTTCGTCGAGTCTTCCACGCGCTCTTCAAACACGTCCAGCTTGCATGACTGCGCCATCGCAAACGAAATCGCAATCTTCTCCGACGACCGGAATGAGCTCAGCGTGATCACGTCGTTCATGACACTAGAACAGGGATGAACTACCTGTGTAAGTAGTACTTACTACTCATTCGAGTGAATAAAGTCCTGTCGACCAAACATACCTACTCGTGGCTCCGTAGCAGAAGTCCATGTCTTCTACCTCCACCTGCTTGACGCTGGCCTTGGAAAACGCGCGGATCGCGTGGATATGCGCCTGCTCTTCGGTGCGCGAGAGTCCCCAGAACACTGTGCATCCCGTTCTAATCGTTTGAATATGTACTAGTATCAAACACGATGATAAACTCTACCAAGGTTGGAATAAATGAAGACTCATTTAATCAAACACGATCATGTAGCTTCGAAGGCTAAGACTCTACCAAGGTTGGAATAAATGAAGACTCATTTAATCAAAAACGGTGAAGTAGCTTAGAAGGCTAAGACTCTACCAAGGTTGGAATAAATGAAGACTCATTTAATCAAAAACGGTGAAGTAGCTTAGAAGGCTAAGACTCTACCAAGGTTGGAATAAATGAAGAATCATTTAATCAAACACGATCATGTAGCTTAGAAGGCTAAGACTCTACCAAGGTTGGAATAAATGAAGAATCATTTATCTTATGGATAAATAAGTCGTACGCAAAATAGAACACATCCTTGCGCTCGATCGCGAGCTGGTCATCGGTGGCCACGACGTGGCTCGTCCTACTGACGACATCGTGTGTGAGCAACTTTCTCGGAAACATGATGACCTACGCGTCGTCGTCGTCGTCGTCGTCGTGGCCGATGGACGCCTTGCATGACGAATGGATCGCGCCCATGTGCATCTTGTGCGTCCATCCGTTCGGATTGAGTTCGCCGCCGGGGAGCTGCCGGGTTGGGACCCAGTTGAGCCACTTGAGGAGCTTGAACAGCGACATGGACTCGCACGTGCAGTACGCCGACACGCGCAGCAACCGCGGCGGTGCGCCCGTCCCTTCCTATCATGACGCATGAGATCGAGATGATCATGTGGACTTGAGGACGTACTCGGAACTTCTTCATGTTGCGCATGCGTGTGCGGCGTGTGTATCGATTTATCTTGGCAAAACTTGAACCCGACTACGAAACTACCATGAGAATACTGTAATGGAAGGAGCGAGCGATACACTGACGGGAGCTGGTTCGATGGAGAACTGCCGCAACGGGGTGTGGAAGGTCGAAGCATACGGCAGGATAGACGCCGTCCACTGACTCGCGTACGGAGCTGTCTGGGCCCCTTCGTCGTCGGACGAGCTGTCGTGCGTTGCATTGTAATGACCTCCAGGGCCGTAATACACATGTCGACGGGTCGATGGCGATGATGGTCCATCTACTTGATGCATCCTTTTCATGTCACTTCTTCATTTGACGGAGGTGGACACTACCTTCCTGTCGGCGATATTCCACGCCCGTATCGGAATTGTAGTTGAATGGTCGATGGACTTCCTCCGGCGTCACTCGGGACAATTCGTCTGTGGTCTCGTTGTCCTCGACACCAGACTCATGGAAGCGCATGGAGCGCGACACCATCTGTGGCCGCTGCGGGCTGCTTGGTTGATCCATCACACAATCCGAACCCCGACTGCCGCTACAGTACGTCCGACCTTGTCAATTCCACACCCGATGAAATCCAACCAACATTATTAATGTATTTAATGTTTGTATACACATATATTCCGCAAGTCAAATATTTGCTCATCTAATCTACTACTGCATGATTAGAGTTTTTACCAATATGTCTCCCATAATCTATAACCTTCCGGTATATAATAACCTTTACAAAACTATATTTCACCACCCAGGTTGCACATGCATTCGTTATTCGCGATTATGCGCAAAGAAGCCGAGGATGTCCTTGATGAGGATGTTCCAGAAGACCTCGACGACCACCTCGGCCACGATCAGCCAGATCACAATCCATTCGAGCTTCGTATCGTGCTGTCTCGCCAGTTGCTGGCTCAGCACGTCCAGCCTACAAAGACCAACATCACATTCATCACATCCAGAGCTCCTTACAATTCACGAAGAATGTCCAGCCGCGTGTTGAGGATGTGCACGCGATTGTCCACGTCCAGGTACTTCATCATCTTCTTGTACAGAGGTTGGTACTCGTCGTCGTCCCAGAAGAAGTCGGGATCGTCCAGCATGTCCGAGTTCAGGTTGATGTCACTGCGCTAAAATATCATACACCCACACTCGTGACCATCACTCTTTCTAGTACTACTACTAGTACCTCGATAAACAGCCGACCAATCAGCTGCGAGATGTCCTTTTGCGAGTACTTTTTGATCTCGCCCGTGTCGGCGAGGGTCTGCGGGATGTGGCGCGTCTCCTGGATGGTTTCGTCCACACGTTGCTCAAACACGTCCAGCTTGGACGATTGCGCCATCGCAAACGAAATCGCAATCTTCTCCGATGACCGGAATGAGCTCAGCGTGATGGAATCGTTGATCACACTACCAAACCTTGGTTCAATCCACGTCCTTCATATGCTTAAGGGTAACCTGCTGGCGTCGCCGTAGCAGAAGTCCATGTCCTCGACTTCCACCTGCTTGACGCTGCCGTTGGAAAACGCGCGGATCGCTTGAATATGCGCCTGCTCTTCCGCTCGCGTCAGTCCCCAGAACACCGTGCATCCCGTTCTAATCATCAGAAGGAAAAAAATAGAAGCTTGCAGTTTATTTTTGTCCAATCAGCATGCAGAGTAGGAGAATATGAACCAAAGAAATAGATTCCTTTTTGTCCAATCAGCATGCAGAGTAGGGGAATTGAACCAAAGAAATAGATTCCTTTTTGTCCAATCAGCAGGCAGAGTGGCAAGCACCGACGTACGCAAAATAGAACACGTCCTTGCGCTCGATGGCGAGCATCTCGTCGTTGATCAAGTCCCTAACGACATGCACGCAAGATGAGAGAGAGAGGGAAGGAAGGGGTCGATCGACCCATCGCCAACATGTTGGAGGAAGGATGTGGACGTACTCTTCGCGCTCGTCGGACGTACACGCGGAATGGATCGCGCCCATGTGCATCTTGTGCGTCCATCCGTTCGGGTTGAGTTCGCCCCCGGGGAGCTGCCCCGTTTCCACGCGCTCGAGCCACTTGAGGAGCTTGAAGAGCGAGATCGAGTCGCACGTGCAGTACGCCGACACACGGAGAAGTTTCGGGACGCCCATGCCTTGCTGTACTTGTGTATGTCCATGAGAAGATCGAGGATGGGGAGAAGAGAGAACGTACGCGGAACTTCTTCATGTTGCGCATGCGCGTGCGGCGCGTGTACCGGTTCGCCTTCTCGTTGACTGATTCCTGCTTCGGGATGATGTGAGAAAGGACGAGGAGTACGATGGTATGTACAGGAGTGGGTTTCTTGAGAAACGCACGCAGCGCTGTGCGGGAGGACTTGGCATGGGGGAGTGGCATGCGGTCCACCTTCGGGTCGGCGATCGCAATAGCAAACGCGTCGTCGTTCTCTTCGTCGGACGAGCTGTTGTTCGTGGCGTTGTAATGTCCCGCGCCGTAGTACACATGGCGACGTGTCGAGGGCGACAACGATCCGTCCACTAGACACGATATGAGATGATCTGGATATCAACAAGGGAGGAGGTGGCACCGTCACGACGGCCGTAATGCACGCCCGAGTCCGAGTTGTAATTGTACGGACGGCGAGGCTGAATCAGCGGCGAGCCTTCGTCGGCAGTGTCGGCGTTCGCTCCTGTATCGATGAATCGCATGGTGGAACTGTCGTCAGGGGGTGGAGCGGTTGTCTAATGGAGGTCAATCGGAGGAAGGCAGGCCGTGGAATCTTGCAGCCGCTATGACGGATATGCCAAATCGAATCAACTGTGGCACAATTCATTGGCTTATTCACGATATAAATGAACATCTTTTTAAATGAGTTGTAATCGTATTTTAATGCTCTATTTTTTACTGTTAATACTTGTTAAAGATACCAGTGGTGTAAATTCTAAATACATTATTTATTCATATCTAAAGTGAGCATTCATTTATCACTTTGATACTACGAAGTATATGCCTAGATTAGGCATCCGAATCTGGCGTATATACAATCGACACATTTTAGCCAATCCGATAGCATCCTGAATTGGATGCTTTTTGAATGGAATTTGCCGACATCTAAGCAGGAAGATGGAGTTCCTTGTGCACAACATCAGCCACTCGGACCTGATCTTGGAGCTGACGGGCGATTCTGCGCTCAAGACATCGCGCAATGCGACGTCGTTGCTTGCCCGCCCCAAGTTCAGTCTCTTCAATATCGTGTCGCAGTCCATCGTGCAGCAGCTCGACAAGCTCTTGACGCCTGTCCAAGCCGACACGTACGAGCGCGAAATGGACAGTCCTCGCTTCCAGCTACGGGAACGCTGCGTGTCCACGTGTCATCCTGTAGGCTTCAGGTACTCTCATCCACCATGCGTCTCCTACTTCCAACGTCGTCGTAGACTGGACGTCAAGCCCATCAACCTCGAGTCGTTTCCGTTGGAGCTGTCCGACTTCCAGTTGCGCGCGTCGGACGAAACCATCGCCGAAGTCGAGTCCTCGTGGAAGCACATCCGTATCACCGCTTGCTTCTTCCCCCTCCTCGGCATTCTCGTTCCCAAGTGGCTCCAAGTCCTCGCGGACGTCCATTCCGCCGAGTCCCAGCAACTACTGTACCTCATCTCCGGCGCGGGAATTCCCCGCAACGCGTCACATTCCATCTGCGGCAACTCGACCGAGTACACGGCCGCGCTCATGTCCAAGTTTGTGTCGGCGTACTACCCAAACATCCACGTGACGCAGATCCACTCGGGCTCCAACATCTTTCGGTCCCATTCTCCATCTTCCTTCGCCCTCCTCTCATATCCATGTTGTAGCTACGACGACAACGTCCAGTTCATGACGCGGCAGCTGCGGCCCGTGCTCGAAGCCCACCGCGACCTCCTCGTGACCAAAGTCGGCGACCACTGGAAAAGCCATTTCCATCTCACCATCGCATACGCGGACGGCCCGCCCGCGCGGCTCTCGGCTCTCAACGCCGCCCTGCGCGTGTACCAGCCGTCGTATCTGCATGTATGGCAGCTCAAGACGTTCTGGCACGAGAAGAAGCTCAGCTTGGACGACGTCGACTTTCATCCGTTTGAAAACGTCGAAGCCACGCCCGCCGTCGCCGTCGCCGACCTCCATGACGCCCCCCTCGTCGCCCGGGCTGTCGATGAAATCAAAGCATTTCGAGACCAGTTTGTTCAAGGTCATATATATATGAGGCAACGATGCAATATATTGCATTCTTTGCCCGATATTGAGTGTGTTGGAATATGATGTGATATGTTATTCTATTTTGGAATAGTTACAAACAATATGTATGTATATATATATATATATATATATATGTTGTTTGAAAGGAATAATAGATCCTGAATTTCAGGGGTTTTATTTTTTATTCTATAGTCGACGTTGTATGGTGGTCATATTGTCTTTCTTTTACCCAACCTTTGGACTACTTTTGCGCTGAATAATCGCCAAATCTATCGATCGATTCTTTGTACTGAAATTTGTATGTAAAGAAGTGGTTGGTATCACACTAATTTGATTGTTGATGATGATGGTTGTTTCCTGCAATCTGATTGGCTAAATTATCCTTCTGTGCATTTAATTTGGTTTTGTCGATTCATCATTCATTCTCCATGTCGCTCGAGTTTAGAATACATAATATCATAAAACTACATGAAGAGTGTCGCAAGCAAGAATCGTTGTCCTGTTAGTATTGTGCTTTCGAGTAAAATGTCATGGTTTATCGTTGGAATTTAAATCGATTTGATTGGCTACTTCAGAAAAAGCTCAAAATGATTAGCCAATCAAAACCTTCTCAATGAAATTCAACAACCAATCCGATCGGTTTGGTCGGCGCACCCCGTCCCCAAATGTGTATATCAAATCGATATCTTGATTTTTGTAGGGGAACACTTGGGCGAAGTGGGGCAGTTTTGGCTGCGCAAGTCGCGAAAGCCGGTGCTGGCCGTGCTGCTGGTCGAGAAAAGGACCTCGAGCGGGGACGTTCAGGTGGTCGTACACCGGGGCATGAACTGCGAGGTGTCCATGCCCACGGGGTCGCTCTGCGCCGAGCGCAACGCCATCGGCAGCGCGCTCGCCAACGACCCGACGCTGCTGCGCCAGTCGCTCAAAATGATTGCCGTGCTCAGCGTCAGTTTGCACCCACTTAAATTAGCACCCCCTCCCCCTCCATCGTTATCATCGACGAGCTTGTTGCTGCCGGCTCCTCCTGCACTCATTCTTGCCCACGCCACCACCACCACTGGTATGTACATATGATGTTTAGATATATTGTGAATTCGCTATACACGTCCAACACTGTCGAATCGATTTTGCATCACGCTGGAGTTGTGATTGGTTGAATATACGTGTGGCCATTCTGAAAGAGCCAATCAAAATCACTCGAAAATGGATGAGCACATAGCGTCGTCGATTCGTGATTCGGAGGCGAAATATTCGATTCGATGAAGTGTGGAAATCTGTACCGAATCCACTATGTATATATATATATATATATATATATATATATATATATGAATCGTTTTTTCACTGAAAAAGTTGGGCATTTGATTCGAGTCCAAAATGGACACGTATATATTTCAATGTATGGTATGGTGTGCTTTGCGCCCAAATTTGGACATTTGAGTCATTTCGCCAATCCATTTGACCAAATTTAAGCTTGTACAAACTATGCAATACAACATGTAGTATACCTGATTTGCCCCATGCGGAGAGGCTGGTGTGAAGTTTGATTGGCAGAAATTCACCAGAACGTGATTTGATTGGCTTAGGCGGTTCTTTAACCCGTTCTCCTAAGACATTCGATTCTGGTGAGGGCTCCAGTTTCGAATCGATTTGACAATATTATATACATTGGGAGTTATGATTGGGTGGGGCAAACTATGCGGATCGACGATTGGTTGAAATTTCGCATGAGTGAAGTTGGATTGGCTAGGACATTCTAAAATAGCTTTGCCAAATATGCTTTTTTTTTTATATAATCCAAATTTAATCATATATATGGCCTTGTCTCTCATTCGATACTACATGAAACAAGGAATGATATCATATGAATTCTACTTTGTACTGCACGTGATGGTAGAAATGACTATTGTTTGCATACAGTATACATCGTAGTATATCTGGTTATATATATATATATATATATGGCGTGTTGTACTCTGTGACATTTGATTTTGTGAGATGGCCAAAGTATATATATATCTATGGTGAGCTCATTTCTTGTGCATATTAAATGATCCAGCTGAGTAATGAAGGATTGAAATTCGTATTGGCTTTAGTAACGACGGCAGTGGAGGCGTCCCCCAAGACCGGCCGAAAGCCCAAACGCCCTCGGACAATCTCGTGCGACGCCAGCGTCCCGTCCATCCAAGCGGCGCTGGACGCCGTCGACGCTTCTGCTGCGTACGTAAATATATATTTAAATATATATATATTTCTTCGATTGTTAGGACGGAGAAGGACCTGAACCCACTGGCGCCATGTGGGGCATGCAACGAGTGGCTGCTCAAGATCGCAGAGGCGAACCCTTCGTTTAAGATCGTCACGTTCGACTCGATCGACTGCGACAGCGTTTACATCCATCAGTTGCTCTAACACGATCAGAATATGTTTATATTCGTTAAACGTCCGGATAATAATCTGTACGGATACAACAATTTTCCATCATCGACCAGTGCGTTTATATTCGTTAAACGTCCGGATAATAATTTGTACGGATACAACAATTTTCGAGTAGAAGTAAATAAATCCCTTGCCAAATGATATATTACGTCAAAATGCAGCTGTCGGTTATTGTGGATTTTTTCGGGACAAATTTCCAGACCCCGTCGAATCGAATCACAAATCGACGCTATGGCTAATCCAATTTTGAGTAGATTTCATTGGCTCTTACAGAAAGGACAAGTATATTCAACCAATCAGAACTCCCGCGTGATTCAATATTGATTAGACAAACCACGCGAATTTTGGGAATTTACATTAATACTTTTATAGTGGCGAATTTACAATATCATCGTCGTTTCGTTATGAATTCTCTTCACTGTAGTATTGTACTTCCAAGTACTACTTTTTGGTGATGTCATAATCGATTTGAATCACTCGATGGTTTAACATATTAAAGTTGTTTATTTGGCTGGGCCAAACTGCTGGGTGAAACTTTACTTTTCGTTGATTGGCTGAAACTTCTCAGTTTCATTGGCTAGATCATTCTAAAATACGTTTGCATTACTAGTACTATAGTAGTTAGTATCCTGCCCTGTCGACTTTTTATGCTTAACAGTGAAAATATTCAACTGGGGTAACGTAATAGTACCCACGTGAGGGGTGAAAAGTAGGTGGTTTATACATGGAGTGCAATATAGTACTGTGCTACTGTACCAAGGACTGATTGTGACGCTAGAACGATACCGTTTCTATAACTTATTTTGATTCGAAGTGGCTTCGAGATGGAATCTCATTGGATAGTAATCCTGGCTACAAAGTTGTACCCAAATATTATCTATACTGGATGGGGACGACAATTGTATTGGTCCAATATTAAGGTATGAAGTATCTTCATATTGAAGTCTAAACTTACAGGGTAAACTCGTTTCTTTAACGGCCCCATCTCTATCCCATCTGTGTCAAAGCATCACAATCGAATCCGTCACGATGAATCAACTGCTTGAAGTCGAATTCGTGCACTTCCCATCGCATGTCGACACGTTTCGCGTGCGCGTCGACACGAGCGACGGCCACCTCCCGTTCAAACTGTGGGTCGAGAACACCACTTCCAAACACGAATGGTACAGTGTACCGTACACCTATAACTATGCTCATCTTCTTGAAGGGCGGGCGTGTTCCACGAGCTGAATGCTACGAGTGACGTGTTGCCCTGGCATGACGTTCTTGCGATGCTCAAGGTTCGTTCGTTTCTTTCCCTCTCTTTAGTGACCCTTGTCTGACATGATGCCGGGGACAGTCGTCGCTAGTAGCGTCGAGCACCAAGTCGAACGTGCCTGCCGACGTGGACTTGGTCGACGGACCCAACGGCCATGTGGAGATGACGATGGGCCAGTACAAGTTCAACCTGGCGCCTGTGGATGCCGACACGACCACCAAGCTGGAAGACCGCGTGCATGCCTTGGAGGCACAAGTGACCGAGCTCAAGAAAACCACCGAGTGGCTGCAGCAACATCAAAAATAAGAGAGCTTATTTTGTGATAACAAGGCTATAGATCAATAAAAGGCATTGCATTTGCTGAATACGGTTATAACGCTAAACAGTACAGTTCATTATTCCAATTACTCAATGGCTACGAATCCACACTATAACGTTAGTGAGTGGTTCATGACATCAAGGCTTTAGTGCATAGAATCGATAGTATTAGCAACGTTATGGTTGATTTGTGCCAAGTGAAGCGCCGTCGACGGGCACACTGGTCCTCTCTTTCTTTCCAAAACCATGGACATGCCAACTTAGCGCCGCTGGGATTCAACTTGCAAGACCCTGCGTCGCATACATACCACGGCGCCATGACTATGTCGCAGTGAAGTGTCAGCGCAGTTGATGGTCAACGCAAAGTGGTCCAGCTTGTGGCTTTTCAGCAGCGAACGAACGTCGGCGTCTGCAGTCCTGAGCTTCCATGTTGCTAGTCGCCCCGTTCAGTCGTTTGGGCTGCCGTGGAGACGAGTCGTCGATGTCAGGAGGTTGGTGTAACGTTCGCGTCGTGTAATCCAGATGACATTGCACATGCATTGGCATGCATTAGAGTTCCTTTTTCCATAAATGGAGAGCTTGGATTGGGTGAAATGACACAAGTATATGATCGACTCGATAGTCACATGGTGACCAATCCGTCCTTTGTTATGGCGACCGAGATATGCGCGGCGCCACGATGAAGAAGCCGACTCGGCTGGGCACGACGCCACCGCCGTGACGAACTACAGTAACAGCTTGTCGACACTGTACCGTACAGTATTGCGCAGTGAGATCGGATTCGACCCGTGTATAAGTGGTGATCCCACCGGGCATGTACGCACATCGTTGGCGTCGTCTCTGGGGCTTCGGGGTACTTGTTACAATTGTACGGGTCATACTGGTACGCTCCAAACATGGAATTAGTTGGCGAACTAACTAGTAATAACCCAAGTTTCGGCGGACGTCGTCCACTTCCTCGCGCAGCTGGGCGAGTTCAGTCGTATGACATACATCTTTCAACGCTTTCACGTTCTCCTGCAAGTCGCGAATCTTGGCTGCCAATATATCCGTGGTGGCCACATCGAGGGGAGTCAACTCAAACTCGTACTCGACCGACAGTTTAGCAAACGCCGTCATCGCCAGCTTCATCTTCACCTGCCCGTTCGACCAACTTGTCAAGTCCACGTCATACGGACACTTGCTTGTCGGCGTTGAGCTTGTTGGAGTATTCTAGCCACGTGAGACGGATGCGAGTTAGCCTCCATATAGCAGTATAGACAGTGGGTGCACCAGCAGAGAGGGCCAACAGGCGTTCATTGTAGCCATATTATTCTCGTCATTTGCAGCCAACGCAGCCTAATAGAAATGGTGATCAGGAGGTGATGGATCAATATCAACTACAACTACCTGCAGTGTCGCGATCACCACCTTTGAAGGCAACTTGGACTTGGCGGTAGTTGGCGCATGATTCAGAGTATTCTTGACATTGCACGACCTACAATTGCGCTTGAGCTTACTGTTAGTCGAGCATACTAGTATTGGTCAATTCGATCAACCATTGGAACTTGGTGTTGCTGTTCACCCAAACACTACACGACACTCGTCGTCCGTCTTCGCCAGGCGGACTCGGAACGAATCCGTCTGCGACGGGAACTTCACTTTGGACAGCTCCACAACCATTTCGTCAGTTCTTGCTTGGGCATTTTGTGACGTTGAATTGTTGCGACTTACTATATCTTAATATTGAAACATCCGCCCGGTAAGCTCGTGTCATCCCCAACTGTCGGATGTCATCGTAAAAGCACCAGTATTCAAACTCGAAATGACGCCCAGAGTGCAAGAAGACTCGATGCAACTGACTTCTGTGAAGTTTCCCTCGTACACGGATCTTTGCCGAGTCCAAGTGGACCTATCCAAAGGCGATGTGCCGTGTAAACTATGGATCGAAAACAAACACTCGAAAACCAATGGTCGTCGTTGATCCATCCTAAATATACTCCCACCTAAGTTGCCTTTCTGCGTAGGTCGTGCATTGTCACAGATACGAGTGTGCATGCCCCGAAGTCGGCCTCGTATGTGTTGCCTTCAGCTGTGGTTATCTCGATTTTGCAGGTGGTACTACTGGGTTGTGTTTTCATATGTGGTCGAGTACATATTGCAACGATTGAAGTACTACTACCCATTGTAGAGTGCTCTCCGTGCCCTTGACGCCAGCACTGCTGCAAAGCCCAACCCATCGATTCAAGATGCTCCGTGGACTTGAAGGACGGATTGAAATGTCATGTGAAAATGCTGCTGACATTGAAAGCATTTGGACAATTGTCGGCCGAGTACTCATTCGAGTTGGCCCCCCTCGAGGTGGACGCGATTGAAAAGCTCGAGTCCATGATCCGAGACTTGAACGAAGAGATTGCGGTGATTGCGAATGCCCCAAGTCCCCTCGATGAAGTTGCGGAACTGCGCCAAGAAATAACCGAGCTTCGCAATTGAGCACGTTCTTGCGTCTACTATCATGGATCGTTAATACATGGACAGCCATTGTAGCCTAATATCTACGAGATTCATCAATTTAGTGGTTCTAGGTAGTTAGGTACCGAGCTTAGGGTATATATGCATCGATGTGAATGTCTGCCCGGATCGTCGAATCCTTTCTTGCAGTATCAAGTCCAAAACCCCATACTCCCGAGTGAGAAACGTAAGATACAATTAGATACAAGCCATGTCCATCAATGGCGATAATTCCCTCACGAGCGCATGTGGTTGCGGAATTCGTCCAGTTCAGTGTACAGTTGTTGGATCGTCAGCTGCACAGCATTCACATTGGTCTGCAGTTGGTCCACGCGTTCGTACAAGTCGCGGAGTTTAGACTCCGCCTTTGTCGCTCGTGTCATTTCCACAGGCTTCAATGGAAACTGGTACTCGGCTTCGAATACTCCAAAGGCCTTCATTCGCAGCACCATGTACATGAGGCCAGTCGTCTCCCCCTCGTTGATCAAGTCCAAATCGATGCCAGGTTCTTTGTGGTTGGGCACTCTGCAGGCTGGTAATCCGGTCTAAAGGTCGTTCAGTTGTTCGTCAGAAGAAGACGTGAATGTGGTCGAGTCAGTCAGCGCACCAGCAGAGCAGCGACGACCACAAACGATGGCAAGACGTAGCTCGCATCTTTCGGAGTGTACTCACTGGTGTCTTTGACTGTGCCCGTCCTACAGTTGCGGTGAGTTTGGGGCGATCGATGGAGCAAATCCAACCATTGGTGTTTCGTCTCTTTGTGTTCCACCCGAAGGGTGAACGGCACGTCGTCGTCCGTAGTTTCCACGCGGACGTGAAAGGGCGAGGTTTGGGAACGGAATTGGATGTCACGCATCTCCAGGAACGTACCGCATTCTTCTTCTTCATCCATGGTGGCGAATATAGATATGGGAATGGAGAGCAGTGAGAGATGCGACGGTTTGACTGAACGAGGTTTACTGCAGCCCTGGATTTTTATTTTCAACGTCGTTAACAGTCAACTGTAAACTGACAATTGGAATATTTCACACAGTTCATATGTCTTCGAAGGAGTGAATGTTGTTGAAGGGAGTGCGGCATATCCTGTGGAAACTTTATATTTCTGAATTTCACGAACCTGTATGCTTTAATATTCCACGCAGAATTTGTCGCGATCATGAAGCGCCCGGTGGCAGCTACTGCATGGGTCGTTGTGGTGTGGACGTTGGTTCAGTCGGTGGAGACAAACGAGGACGACAACATGGACATCTCCTATCGCATCATTGAAAGCCAGGAAGTGTAAGCGACTTATCATCGTCCAAGTCTCACGATGCCGTAGGATCTGGGCGTGGGGAAAGCTCGAAGGCGTGAAAGGCTCTGCTCGTTACGACGACTGGCCGTCCGTCACACGCGACCACGTTCTCTACGACAACGCCAATCTCACAAAGCTGTCCGCGTCCTCCTCTTATCTATGCCAGAGTTGATCATTGCGTTCGATAGGACGTTCCTCAATGTCCAACTGCCAACACCGCTACCCGTGCAAACTCTTCCGCTGCAAGTCACCGACGTGTATGGCCTTCCTCATCGCTTCAGGACGACGAATCGTGACAGGTCACTTGCTTGTAGAGCCATCGCCAACTGCGACTTGACTGCGTTTCCGCCAGATATGCTGCACATGACCCATCTTCAAAAGCTGTACGTACATAAACGATCCACTATGATTCAATACACTCAACGGGTGATTCATATAGAGACCTGAACCGCAACAATCTCGTGGACTTCAACATCACCGCGCTAGGGCCGTCGACATCGTTCCCATCCTTGCAGCAACTGTACGTCCATCCATCCCGCCCTCGACACTCGGTTGGTCTGAGCTTCTGCAGCATGTTGCAGGAGAACGCCCTCCGCACGTTTGACATTGCCGCGCCATCCCTTGTCCAATTGTACGCATTCCCACTACTGATATATATATATCATACAAATCTTATCCCAATGGGTATAGAGACCTCAGCGGCAACCAGCTCACGGCGCTGCCTAGTTGCTTGTACACGATGATGGAGCTACTGGAACTGTACTTGGCCAACAATTCGATCCCGCAGCCATTGCATGTGTCGGCCACCGAGTTTGAGTTCCTCTCAGGCTTAGACTACTTTTATATGGACTCGGTAGTCGTCGACTCGAGTGCTTGTATGGGCGCGAGCCAGCTCCATGCGCTCAAGGGCAACAAAATCTGCGTCACATCCTCGTCCCCTTCGTCGCCGCATCCCCCCCCTGCCATCGATCGTCCATCTACTACCTGGAGCTACTCGACGTTATCTTGGGTCCTCCTTGTCAGCGGCGTCCTCGAAGCGGTCGTGGGGGTCGCAGTGTACGTAGCATACCGCAACCAAAGGAACTTCAAGTGTGCTGCGCCGCCATCGTACACGACGACGACGACGGCGTCCTCGGGGGAGCGAGAGCGGCTGCTGTCGGTGGAGCACGTTCTGTATGCCAGCATGGAAGCATGGACGTCGAGCACGACTCTGTCGCAGGCGCTGGAGGCAGAGGCGCTGAGGCTGGACTGTGACGCGGTTTCGCTGGATGTGCGCCTGGCTCAGGGGGGATACGGGGAAGTGTGGCGGGGCCACTACCACCAATCAGTGGTCGCGATTAAGCTGCTGTTGCCGGAGAAGCGAGCCCCCAGCGATATCGAAGCGTTTATGCGGGAGATTGTACTGCTTGCAAGGTTGTAGGATTGACATGATATTATGTATTGATGAGTGGCTGTCTCCAGGGGGTTTGCACTTGTATAATATATATATATATCTTCATGGCTCGAATGATATATATGTATATATATATATCCACCATCACTGTAATTCTTCTTTCGACCCAAAATGTGGATTGACTTTTGATTATTTGCCAAATCTATCAATCGATATATTGTTTGTCCTGACTTTTGTAAAGATCGTCGAGTATCACACTAATTTCAGTCACACACTAATTCGATGTTGGATTGGTCGATTTGATTGGCTACTTATGAGTGTTCTGGATTTTGATTGGTCGATATATCGATTGTCGGCCGGTTTGGTGGTTATCCTGCCCATTGTTTCAATTGATATATATATATCCACCACCTCTGTAATTCTGATATATATCTATATATAGCTTGGACCATCCGCACATAATCCAGTGCATCGGTGTCGCATGGCCCAAATCGAAGCGCGACCTGATGCTTGTGACAGAGTACGTGGGTGGCGGGGACCTCCGCGTGTTGCTAGATGCCGATCCATCGTCCGCGCACGTGTGGCGGCGGCAGAAAGTGCATTTTGCCATCGACATTGCCGTGGCCATCGAGTATTTGCATGCGCTGGATATTGTGCATCGGGACATCAAGGCCAAGAACGTGCTCGTGGACGACACCAGCGCCAAACTGTGCGACTTTGGGGTCGCGGTGCGCCTGCACAACCCCTCCCTTTACGGGGGCTTTGGTGCGTGTCTATGTTACCATGATAAATGTGTGACGTGGTGCAAACTGTTGTAGGGACGTCGCGGTGGATCGCGCCCGAAGTGCTCTCTGGCGACCAGTTCACCAAGGCCGCAGACGTGTACGCGTTTGGGATGGTGCTGTCGGAACTCGACTCGCACCAGATTCCGTTTGCGCATATCCGGACGTTGTCGGGCAACGACCTGACGAACGTGGCGATTCTGCAGCAAGTGGTGAAAGGCGCGCTCTCGCCCGAGTTTGGTGCCGCGTGTCCGCGCCAGATCCTCACGCTGGCCAAGTTGTGCCTCCATCCGAACCCCAAGGCCAGACCCGCGGCCGCCGCGGTCGTCGCGGCGCTGCGTCAAGTTGTGTTGGACCCATGAAATCGTGCGAGTATTGGGGAAGAGTAGTACATATAGGGTGGTGTATGTATATATATGGTATATATACCTCGTCCAAGGGGATACTAGTAGTAGTTACTATCGAGATCCCGTTTCTACTATATAGTACTTCGAAGGATTTGATAAGAGAAAACGAAGCTTACGACAAGTACAATTCATAAAGTTCTGTAGTAAACTACTATCGAAGTAGAAGTACTATTAATACTAGGACTACGTAGTACTGACGTTACCAAGTAACGTTGACACCGGCGTAATCTAGTATTACTAATACTTCTACTTCGATACTACTAGTACTACTAGTAGTACCCCGAGTAGTACTCCAGTATTGATAGTCCTCTTAATAGTGGATTACTCAGTAATACTATTCTATACTACGATGTCGTAGTTCCCCTATGAATAGTACTACTACTATACGCAGTACGAGTACTATTTAGTAGTACTGTATTTATAAAAAGCGTCAGTGTTTTGACAGTGAATCGCCATGATGTATTAACCTCTATAATCCGATACACACAGTAGTAGTGTGAATCTTCGAGAAATTCTTCGTGCAATTGAGGCAAGCATATAGGCATACAAAGCGTAAGGTACCGGTAGTTCATGCGTCCAAGTATGGTCGATGCCTCGTCCTTCTTCTCCACAAGGCCCTCACATACAGAGTGATGACTTAGCTCCCCTTGCGAGGGTTTCCATTAGGTCCGGCGGCGGCAACTCATCGGAAGACGTGTCATCTCCGACGACGAGGAGTGCGAACGTGTTGTCGAAGCGTACGAGCGTTTTGATTGGCTGGTTTTTAAAGCTTGGACCAATCACAACCCCAGAAACCGTTGCGCGAGTGAAACCGTCATGTAAAATCGTGTTCATTTTTCAATTTTCGTTCCCGCACAAACACCACCGCCGCCATTCCCGCCCGCCTCCTTCCCGCCCGCTACCCTCCTGAAAAGAAGTACTGTCGTCTTCGATCTACTTGAGGCTACCTTCGTCCATGAGCTGTATGTCATTGGCGTATCCATGCGCCGCCTTGCAACCTGTTGCGGCGGCGGTCCAACAGGCCTTTGCACGTGGTGTCCGCCCGATCTTGCTTGACGACGGAACAGGCGGGGTGTATGCGTGTCGGTCACTGCAACAGCGACTTGTTGGGATATTCAAACCTTGTGACGAAGAGCCTGGAGCTCCCTTCAACCCCAAAGCGAATGGAAACATCGTTCGACAGGGCATTCCGCTGGGACAAATGGCAGTGCGAGAATGCATGGCCTTTTTCGCGGATGTAGACGCGTTTGCGCGTGTTCCACCCACGGCGTTGGCGTTTAGTAAACACGAGGAGTTCAATTCAGGCGCGAAGAAACTTGGTTCCTTCCAAGCGTACTGTCCCCACGACTGCAGTGCGGAAGACATGGGGCCGTCGTCGTTTGCTGTCGATGACGTGCATGCAATTGCGTGTTTGGACATTCGCCTTTTCAACCAAGACCGACACGCTGGCAATCTTCTCGTCCAGCGCTCCACCAGTGCAGGCGAACCATCCCAACTGACTCTAGTCCCAATCGACCACGGATGTTGTTTGCCAGAATTGGAGCACATGGACGAAACCACGTTCGCATGGATGCAGTGGCCCCAGGCAAATCTCCCGTTCAGCGCCAAAATCAAGGCGTACGTGGCATCGTTGGACTCGTTTGCGCAAGAGGAGGCCATGAAGCAATCCATTCGACCTCCTGTCAAGGCCTTGGCGACGTTGCATGTTGGCACGTTGTTGTTGAAGAAGTGCGTGGCGATGGGGCTGACTGCATTCGAAATGGGGCAGCTGCTCGTGCGCTCGTCTCTGGCTATGCCGTCTCCTATGGAATGCCTCGTGGCCCAGCTCAAGCACTTGGACCCATACAGACACATTCACCTGTATCTCCGTGTGTTTGAAGTCGCTTTGGACAAGTTGGTGCGTCGCATGTTCCCCCGCACCACCAACGTTGTATGTGCTGACAATGGCTGGACGATCCAACAGCCAACTCAGCAAGAATTCGCGGCGCGGAAATCCTATGCCAAGGTCTTGTTGTCGTCCGCTGCCTAAGTCGATATGTACTGCGAGGACATCTCGTGGATTTAGTTGCACAGTCGTATAGTTAACGTCGAGGCATCGAGTATCGCAGTTGCATGGTGGTAAAGTTTGGTTTTCCAACTGGACAATACATTTTCACTAAAGATCTTTGCTACATACATGTATAGTACTACAGTACGTACTACAGTACTAGTACTACGTATGAATACCGGTAGTACCTTCGATTGGTACGCAGTATTTGTCGGAGTACAGTATGTATTACTACTCCGGAGTAGTAATACCAGTAACGTTAGTATTTATTTTTTTGTCGAAAGGGCAAGTTGCACGTGAAAGGCAATTTGAACTTGATTTGATTAGGGGACAACATTTTGGGCTAAGGAATACCAGTCTGCTAACAAGTTGGCAACATCTGCAGTGAGCCTGGCTTTTGGAGGGCAATGGTTTGTCTGAATGTCGTTGATTGAACAGAGGTGCTGGGGATGCAGGGTTCGGTTTGAAATCTGGAGTCAACTTGGCGGTGGTCGGGCTGCCAATGTTCAAGCGTTGGCACCGACTGGTTGGCATCTCTGTGAGGATGATGCAAACATTGACGAACTGGCAGTGCAGCTTCCCGCTGTGCTTGACGCAGAAGCGTACACGTGGCTGTGGCAGCCGTCGATGGCGCAGAGACGACGGTAGAGGTGGAGCGCGCACTTGACAGACCCGTCCATGCGGTCGTTCTCACACTAATAACAATTCATATACACTATCAAATCAACCGGATTTTTATACGGAAAGATTAGTCGCTCACCAACTTGAAACGTCGCGAGTGGTGGCATCATGGACGAGTTTGCTGATCTCAAAGATGGCAGTGGCGAGTGGCAAAACATCCAAGTAAGCCGTTTAACCATCATGTACAAGTATATAGGGCTAGCGTCCCCGAGCTAGTTTCACACGAAATGCCTGCCAGAACCCTCACAACCGTGCGATGAATCAATGCATTTGCCGTGTAGAGTGTACTGCGAAGTACGTTCCAAGTGCTGTTGGAATCCAAAGTCCGACAAGAGCGTCGAGTGGCGCAGCTAGAACAAAAGATGGAGGTACCCGTGAAAACAAGAAGACGAAGCCAAGACTACTTACTGTATGTATCTGAGTAGGAATTGCAGCTACAAGTCGACCAAAAGGCAGACAAGGCATATGTGCAGCGATCCATCATCCAGCCTCACGTTCCGTCCTCAGACTACGACACCAATAATCCATCTACAAGGTATAGTAGATCTGATCTATTCTATTGCCCTACAGATCGAAATCCGTGACGCATTCAGCAGAGATGGCGGTAGTAGTGGAGTGAATAGCACGGCCAAGACTGTCCAAGTGATGCAACGACAGCTCATCGAGCTAGAAGCGCGGTTTGCGGCAATGTCCTCGGTACTACTGTCCAATTGTCCATTGTACTCTATGCCCATATACGTCCAATGTGAAAACGAACGCATTATAATTGGACAGGACTCGGAGCTGTGCCTTGCCACGGAGCGCCGCGTGGAGTACGTCGAAGAGGAACTTCGATTGGTATAATACCATTAGTATTTATAGTCTCATATACTGATAGATCGTGCCGATTATCGACAAAAAGGCCGACGTGGAGGCCATCCACTTGTGGCTGGGCCAGGCCAACGACAGCTGGAAACATGCTATGAAAAAGAGACTCAAAACCACCTCGTTTGAGCGAGAGGTGCAGAATTGGCAGGCCAAGCTCGACCAAGTCGAGTGTGCTGGTAGTCTCGAGCACCCCGACACTAAAGCCCAGCTGCACCAGCTGAGCTCGAAACTCCACCAGCACGAAGCCACGCTGGCCCGCCTGGCGTATTTTATCCAGAAAAGCCCCGATCAACAAGTAGCGATACAGAACTCGATGGCAGACCTGGAAACCAAGCTGCAGAACACCATCGTGATGGTAAGAAAGAGGAAGCAAATCTATGCTGGTCGAAACGAAGTTAAGTACTAGCTAGATACAAGCGAAGCAACACATCAATAACGACGTACTATCCCCGGTAATAATCATGTCAGGGCCTGAACGGCATCCTAATGAGTCGGTTGCAGGCGGGTGAGCTAGGGGAGCCAAACGACAAGGTAAGTACATACTAATCGTATTTACTTGCTATATGTACGACCTAAGTGAAGTTTAAGTTGGAAACAACGGGGTCCATCGCTGCTATGGCCACGGTAAGACTATCCATAGGACAGTTGACATGTGTGACCTTTTGGTAGAAAATCCAAGCCCTGGAGACTCAAGTTGAAGTAAACAATGCGACGTTATACTTGGACACTTTTACACGTTAGTTTGTTTAGACGGTTGCCCAGCGTGGAGTTGCTACGTCCAGTGACCAGGAAGTACGATATTTGTTCAGTCCCATGACATACATGCAACTGATTGGTCGGTAGAACTTGGTACTTCCCCAACTTGTAGTAGCACTCCAAGTAATACAGACTCGTCGTGACCACCCATCCACCCCCCCAGGCGCGGGTAGAGCAAAAGGTGCACCAGTTGACCGAGATCCTGCATGGGTTTGTCTCGTACGTGTATATATTATTAGTATATCTGACGGGTTGATGCGTTTATAACTACTGGAAGGGACGTTCAAATCGAATTGGAGCACATGCAGCACAAGACCGACTCGGTGAACCAGTTGGACCAGTGAGGATTAAATCACATCCGCAAATCACCAGGCAAAATGATGCTTTGTAGGAGAATCCATCACGTGGATGCCAAGGTCTGCCAAGTGAACACGACCGTGCAGGAACTCATCAGTGCAATGTCTCTACTCGCGAATCACTTGCCCGACCCATCTCTTTCCCCTCCTTCCCCTGCAGAGCCCCCGGTGTTGCTGGGGGATGAAACCGCCCAACTCGTGGAGCTCGAGGCTTTGCTGGCGTCGTCCTTGCAGAGGTTTGAGCTCGTTCTTACTGCGAGTGTTTTCAATCGTGGACATAGTCATGACAAGATGATACTGGGACCGCAGAGCCAGCTGGAACTAGTGCGCGACCAGCTATCCGCCACGCTAAATGACTCGTCGACCTCTTCTCTACGTGGCTTGCACCAAATGATGTTGCATCCGGTGTCTCAGCCATCGGACGGAGTTTCACATGCATTAGCGGCCACATTAGCCCATCTCAACCATGACCAATCCCAACGGGCTGTGGAGGCTCCATGAAGGTGTATACTTTCCATGTGTCCGTATTCCTTGGTTTACTATTTCTGTACTGTAGTACAGTTAATCCTGGAGATTTTGCATGTACTATTAAGAGGACAATGTACCGTATCCGGACATTATCCGGATTTATTTAGTTTTCTAACTGTAACCTGCCAATTTTCATTGGATATCTACCATATTCTCGGGATTTTCCCTCCAATGAGTGAAGTCAAAATCCCGATTAACAGTAACGTTAAGAGCATCTCCAGCATTTCTACGTATTTACGTATTTCAAGTCAAAGTTACGGATATACTTCGAAGTAGAATAGAAACTCTTGCACTATCCGGAGGATTTGTTGCTATTTCACGCGAAAATTGAAATTCGGCGTAATTTCTAAAAATGTCCGGATAAGTAGTGCCAAAATAGAAACCGTAAAAACTTTAACGTATGATATGCTTATGTATCTCGTCCATTCGACCCAAATTTAAGCTTGAACACACTATTCGATACAACTGTACATACTATATACTGTACGTACAATATTTACAGTGTTAGTATACTACTACGTATTAGAATTGTCGACAAAGGCTTACTATTAATAGTAGTACTTACGTAGTAGTACTACATGTTAGAGCATCTCCAACGGTAATTCTAACCTACTTGTATTTACTAGTAGTACTAGTATTGCTAATTTTTGCGAATTGATTAACGGGGTCCAAATTTCGGTGAAAAGGACAATAGTATTTCGTATCAACTCGACCAAGAATAATATAAATAGTATAATAATGTGGCTTTGATCCATACAACCCGCAAGGTATTTAAATACATAGGACGAATGAACCTTCTTCCTCGTACAACGCCAAATTGACTGCTTGACCCAAGATGGCGCAATGGCGGCGGTTCGCGTTCTTTGAGAAGGAGCTCCTGAAGGACCAGAATGGGCTGTGGCTTCGAGTACGTCCCCACCTTCCTCATGTGGGAGGCTGACGATTGCTTGCTTCTTGCAGGGCATCGACGTCACGAGCATGAGCGGCAACCGTGGGTTGCTTGTCATTGGGGATGCGTCGGGGCTCATTCACATGGCGAATCGGCAGTTGGAGACGCGGGCGTTTCGCGCGCACGACCACTTTGTCTCCCATGTGATCATGATGAAGAAGGCCAACTTGTTGGTGTCCATCGGCGACGGCAAGGACCCGCGGGACCCCGAGTTGATCAAGGCGTCCAAGGCCATCGCCGATGCTTCGCGCACCCAAGCGCAGCAAGACGAGGTTCCCCAACCATCTCCTTCTCTCTACATGTCCCCTCTCGTCTCACACCTTCATTGCAGCAACTGTTCACGGCATCCGACAGCCAGGGAAGCACGGCGCTCGTCAAGATTTGGCGCACGGACCAGCAGGACCGCGACGGGAAGCCCAAGCTGCTCCAGCAGATCAAGATCTTCGCCAAGGTACCTTCCCCCATATCCCCATCGCGTTGTTACACGATCTGGAAATGTCTAGTTCCCAGAGGAAGCCGTGACCGCGTTCTCCGTGTCGGACGACTTGGCCCAGATCGCCGTCGGTCTGCTCAACGGCGCGATCATCCTCTTTCGAAGCGACGCCAAGCGCCGGTCCGACAAACCGCCGCTTCTGCTGCAACCTGCGACACAGTACCCTGTGACATCGCTCCATTTCGCGACCAAACTCAACGTGCCGACGCTGTACGCCGCCACCAAGCGCGGCCTCACATGCTACCACTGCGACGACTCGTCCAGATCCGGCGGCATGCCCCGGTCCGTGGTGCTAGACGAGCGCGGCGTAGCTCTGCACTGCGGCGCCGTGAGCGAAGATGGCGATATGGCCGTGGGCCAGAGCGACGCCGTCTACTTCTACACGCCAGAAGACCGCAGCGTGTGCTTTGGCTTTGACGGGGACAAAAAGTACTTGGGTTTTTTCAAGCAGTACCTACTCGTGGCGCATGTAGACCCGCGGGGCCGCCACCAAGTCAACTTGTATGACCTCCAGAACAAGTTCATTGCATTCAACTGGACCCTGACCAACACGGCCAAGGGCGGCGGCGGCGGCGGCGGACGCTTTGGCGACGACGCTGCCGAGGAGATCCGCCATGTTGTGAGCGAGTTTGGCGCTGTGTTTGTGCAGAGCTCGCTCGGGTACGTGTACCGGCTGCTGGAGGTGGACACGACGTCCAAGCTGGACATTTTATTTCGCAAACATCTGTACTCGATCGCGATTTCGCTGGCTTTTAGCTCGAATTACGACCTTACGAGTATCATGGACATCTTCCGCGCGTACGGAGACCACCTGTACCAGAAAGGAGACTTTGACGGAAGCTTGAGGCAATATGCCCGTACAATTGGTACGTTGTATAAGAGTTCAAAGTCGGAATGTTGGTGGATATATATATATATATTGTGCTTTCGAGTGAAATTTCATTGTGTTGTGGCATTTTTCTCGTTGGAATTTAAATCGATTTGATTGGAGATGAGCTCAAAATTATTAGCCAATCAAAACCACCTTCTCAATGAAATTGAACCAATCAGATCGGTTTGGTCGGCGCGATTCGATTGCACCGCACCCCCTCCCCAAATTTGTATCAAATCGACAATATTCGGTGGATATTATTTGCATATGTGTGGTTGCGCTGACTACTTTACAGGGACAACATATTTGGGAGATACACGATAATATTATTTTTTTTTCAAGATGAATTATGTCTAAATCAACAGGTCAAGCGCTGGTTCAACTATGAAAAATACATGTGGATTTGAATATTTTTTAATATTTATTATTTTTTATTTATTTCGTAGGTTATGTCGAGCCGTCGTACGTGATTCGGCAATTTCTTGACGCCCAGCGCATCCACAATCTGACGACGTACCTCGAGGCGCTGCATGCCAAAGCGTTTGCCACGTCCGAGCACACGACGCTGCTATTGAATGTACGTAATATATATATATATCAATTTCTTTAAAATATATATTGTTGAAAGAACGAGAAAATGTATGGTGGATTATTCGGTCGAAATACCCCGTCGAATCGACGACGCGATTGGCTCATCCGATTTGAAATGGATTTGATTGGCTCTTAAATAACAAGGACATGGCTATTTTCAACCAATCAAATCTTTCGTGTGATTCAATGTGGACAACCCACACTAATTTTTGTTTTTTCATACACTCCTTTTGACAATGATACTATTCCTTGCATTATTTCCTTCTCCTCGTCATCTTTATATCATAATTTCGTCCCGGTGACCTACGAAACGCAACTAGTACTACTACTAGTACTACTACTAGTACTAACTACTACTACTACATAGTGCTACACCAAGCTCAAAGACGTCAAGAAGCTCGACTCGTTCCTTCTCATTGACGACGACCCGAAAGAGAAGAAGCAGCCGCTGACATTTGACGTGGAGACAGCACTTACAGTGCTAAGGGACAATTACCCCACCCACGCATTAACATTAGCGAAAAAGCATCACGAACACTCGTGGTATCTCAAGATCCAACTGGATCGCATTCACTCTGAAACTCTGAGCGAGTCGGACCAGGCGCGGGTCCTCGACGCCCTCACGTATATCGAAGGTAAGAAATATATTGTCGATTTGATATTGTGCTTTCGAGTGGTTTCTTGTTGGAATGTGAATCGATTTGATTGGCTACTTCAGATGAGCTCAAAATTATGAGCCAATCAAAACCGGCTAAATGAAATTCCACAACCAATCAGATCGATTGTGGATCGGTTTCGTCGGCGCAACGATTCGATTGCACCCCAAATTTGTATCAAATCGACAATATACAAATTTGGGGTGAATCCACAATCGATCTGATTGGTTGTTGGATTTTATTTAGAAGGTTTTGATTGGCTCATAATTTTTAGCTCTTTTCAAGTAGCCAATCACATCGATTGACATTCCAACGACAAACTACAATGAAATTGAAAGCACTATATATATATACTAAAGTTTATGTTTGGGTTAGCAAGTACTTATATATATATATATATATATTGTAGGTCTGAGCTTTGGAGAAGCGAATTTGAACCTGCGCAAGTACGGCCGTACGCTGGTGACGCATGTACCTGGCCCAACCACCGAATTACTCAAAGCATTATGCACGGGAAGGTTCCACGACAGCACCGACAAGGCCGACCCAGCCAACTTTTTGCATCTGTTTGTGTCCCATCGCGCCCAGTTACGTGAATTTTTAGAGTATATTGTGGATGTCGAGACGGTGGCGAACCCCCAGATCGGCAACACGTTGCTCGAGATGGTGCTGGGCGACGTGGGGCGTTCGCCAGCCACGGCCGAAGAAGACGCGGAAGACAAGCCAATTATAATGGCGACGAACGAGGCCGCCGTGCTCGCGCTGCTGGACAATCCCCGCGTGAAATACGACGAAGACCACGCGCTCATTCTCATGCAAATGCACGGTAAGAACATCTCGTTCAATTTAGCATTGTTTAATATGGAAAATCGTTTTTTATTTTTTTTTATATATATTTTTTTTTAAGGAGTTGCATGGTTTGGTTTGAAACGATATATATCGTTGGGACGACTGGCGAGTGATAGTTATGTTTGTAGTCGTACGATTTGGGTTGTGGGATATATATATATTTGCTTATTGATTTCGAGCTAAATTGTATCGAATGTCAGGGATTGACTGGCTCTCGTTGAGTATATATATGTGGCTGTTGTATGAGTTCGTGGTTTACGACATGATATTTTATCTTTGGAACTATTTCGACTGCGATGATATTTATTTATACCATTTTTGGGTGTAAGGATATATGTTTCCATTGATTTCGAGCCAAATCATATCGAATATATATATCTATGGATCGCTGTTTTGTATTCCTATATTCTGATATATATATATATATATAAATCTATGCATATTAGGGTTAAAGCAAGGCAAGCGTTACTTGTACCAGAAGCTACACATGTACCACATGCTTCTACAGCATCACATGGAAGAAGGCGACGATTTGGCCGTACTGGACCAAGTCAAGCAGCATGGCGAGTCGAATCCAAACCTGTGGCTGCTGGCGCTCAAGTACTTTAGCGACCAGAAGGACCCAGGGCATCTACAGACGCTGCTGTCTTGGATGATGGACACGTCCGTGCCGGCGCCGCCGATCCCGCCGCTCCAGGTGGTGGCCATCTTGAGCCAGGCGCGGGACCTGCCGCTGTCGGTCGTACGGCCGTACGTGGTGAGCCAGCTCAAGCAAGATCAAGCGCATATTGACAAGGAGAAGGGCGAGATCAAGAAGTTCCAGCAGGATACCGCCAAAATGCGCGCGCAGGTGACGGCGCTGTCGTCGAAAGCCATGGTGTTTCAAGCCACCAAGTGCGATCTATGCAGCCACGACCTGGACCTGCCCGTCGTGCACTTTATGTGCGGGCACTCGTTTCACCAGGTACATAGTGTCATTCGATTCCCGGACAAATTGGACGATTTTTCGTTAAATCTATCTCGATATATATATATCGAGTATTCTTTGGACTGCATGTCAAAAGGTGGTATCAACTAGAATTCAAGTCATACACGCATTATGGTTGTTTCGTGCAATCTGATTGGCTAATAAATCGTTCTGCCAAATTTGGCAATAATATATATATATCTTGAATTCACTATCGGACACGGAGGAGGTGTTCAATGTGCAACTGTTCTTTTTTAGAAATTGTTTTGATTGGCTGAAATCTTGTAAAGCATGGATTTTGATTGGCTCGTTCCTTCTCAAATCGACAATTGTACTCCCAATGAAGAGATTGTTGGTTCCAAACGTGTATATATGTAGAATTGCATTTCCGAGACGGACCGCGAGTGCATGACGTGTGGCCCCGAGCACCGCCATTTCGTGGCGCTCCAGTCGTCGCTGCAAGCGAAAGCGTCGAATCACGAACTGTTTTTCAACCAATTGGAGACCGCCACGGACGGGTTCAACACCATCGCAGAGTACTTTGGCAAGGGAATTTTCAAACCCGTGGACGACGACGACGACGATGAAAACCGTGTCGCAGAAAGTGTCGGTAGCAACGAACGGTTTAGCAACGAGTATTAACCGTCCAGCTACTAAGGATGAGATTTCATATATTGTCGATTTGATAGTACAAATTTGGGGACGGGGTGCAATCGACCAAACCGATCCACCATCAATCGGATTGGTTGTTGAATTTCATTGAGAAATGGGTTTTGATTGGCTAATAATTCTGAGCTCTTCTCCAATCAAATCGATTGAAATTCCAACGAGAAAGTATGATAGTATGTCGGTTGTCTGTGTTGAAGGGGTAGGGGTGGACTAGGTGAGGTCGATGGTGACATGTTGGGATGGTGGCCGCTTGCGCTTTCGTAGGACGCTGTCGCAGATATGCAACCGCGATGTGCTGTGCCACTCGGAGCACGTTGGACATTGCCACTGTATCGCATCTTGTTCATCATATTCTTCTTGGATGCAGACAATGGGTTTAATATGGTTGGGCGCATGTGTTTGGGACGAGGATGGGACGTCGTGAGTGCATGTGACGGTGGCACACGCGACGGCATCGCGTAGCCGCTTCTCGGCAGCTTCCAGCACCTTTCCACGGAGTTGGGACGGAGAGATCGACGCACCACCGAGGCGATTCGTGGACATGATGGCTTGATGCTGTGTGGGATATGTGAGTTAAACGGAGATGGCAAGTGGAAATAGAGGTAGGTACCTGGATGCGCTTGGCGGCGGCGGCGGCGCGGACGCTGGCGAGTTGGGAGGGAAGGACACGGGTTCCACCCAACGACTATGGAGAGGATGTGATGGAGGAAGAGAAGGGACATGCGTGCCTGTCCATCGCCAGTGTCCTGAAACGCGGCCCCCGTCGCGCCCAGCAGGCCTCGCGCCATGAGGTTCTCCATGTCCTCGGTTAATTCGTCCAGCATCTGAGATAAGATCAGACAAAGGAAATAGAGACGTCGCAGAGTCTACTTTGTAGAAAGACGCGTCGTGAGGACCGATCTTCATGTGGACAAGTTCGTGGAGCATTGTGCCGAGGATTTCTTCAAAGGGAAGAAAGGTCGTTGGATGCGAGGCCGGGCGGACTAGGTCAACGAGCATGAGATAACTGGACGAATGACGAGGATACAGTGTGTACGTCGTAGGAAGATCTTCCACCCTTCGTTGACGTTCATGCCGAGGAGGTTGGCATTCTTGGGGAAAAACTCGAGCAGGTTGCGCACTTTGAATCGCCGCTTCGTGCAGATGGGCAACACATGCTCTGCGATTCTCTCCAAGATCCTCTGCGCTTCATCGTTCTTGGTCTGCTTCTTCTACAAGGCGTTGCATGAAGAGCGACTCGCATCATGGAGGCTTCTACCAGCGCTTGGATCGTCGGGATTGTCCATTCCATCTCGAGGACGATTGTTGCAAAATGACGCGCAAAGGCCTGTGATTGGTCAAAATCTCAAATATATTTTCAACACGAATATTTTGTATTTTTCATTGTTTTCCATTATTCTCGAAGTATTATAAAGCACTCTGGAACTTCACAGTGTTGATATGACATCTCCTTGACGAATCTATACCTATGCACGTAAATGGTTCAACTGGTCGTCGTCGGAGTCTCATAACATGACGCATGCTTCACAACCATCATGTTATCCTCGCATTTTCCCGCCCATAGGATTGGATTTCGAATTGGGAATTATCGGGAAATCTTTATCCGGATCCGAATGATGTTCTCGTGCTCATTTGTGGTTGGGGCGCTTCCCTTGGGCCGGATTTGAATTTTGTATACAAACTTCAAGTGTAATCTTCCTGCACACACCTAGCCCGAACAAATTAAACCGTCGAATGTACGGGAGGGTACATACGTACAATACAAGCGTACGTACATTATAGACACGATTATATTATACTCACGTACGTACATGAATGTACGATGATTGCCGATCGAGTTTTTGTGCGGCTCCCCGTTCGAAAAATCGGTCGAAAGGGGAAGTGAGCGCTCGCGGCACAAGCAAATCCGCCAACTACAAGACGATGGTACGTGTGTGTATGACCCAGGAATGGGGTTGCCGGTGCAAGGAAATGTAGCTCATGATGATCATGGGCTTTAGAGCACCAAAGCTGCCAAGGAGTCCGCAAAGGGCGGTGCTGCTGCCAAGGCCGCCAAGCACGTCGAAGAAGAGGAGGTTGATGCCCCCGAAGATGACGAAGGGGACGAGGGTGACGATAGCGTAGAAGACGAGGATGCTGAAGGCGGAGATGACAACGAAGAAGGCAACGACGACGATGACGACGATGGCGAAGGCGGCGAGGACGAGGAGGTGGGTTTAGCTTACTTGTACACGAACTTTGAGGTAGACCCATCGTTCATGTGGTGCTCATGTGGAATGATTCGTTATGCAGGACGACGAGAACGACGGTGAATTCGAAGGCGAGGAGGGCGGCGACGACGACGACGACGATGAAGACCATGAAGAAGAGGAAGACGACGACGAGGAAGAGGACGAGGATGAAAAGCCCCCTGCCAAGAAGCAAAAGAAGTAGAACGTGTCTCCACAGAGGGCGCCATCGATGACTGCCCCGCGCCTCATGGGCAGGGTCTGTTACTTTTTTTTTGTTTTTAACACCGTCAATGGATCTTTCGTATGCATTGGGTACATGACACACACCCTCGACCGAGTGCCATCGCGCTTCTAGTTTCTCATGCATGTTGAATGCGGTCATGAAGAAGGGTGCAAGGAGTTCCATGTGTCCAGGGCTAATGCACCGGGTTCAAGATGCAAACGGCGTGAGAACGACATAGTGGTTCAACCTCGTACTTTGAGAATCGCACTTATATGAGAGCAATTCCCACCCCACATGTGCAACGTGATATGATCATATTAGTGCCTCCATTTTTGCACAAGTATTCCTGGATCAGGCAGTAAATCGATGATAATTATATATGTTTTGATGTTGCCAAACCGAAGGAATATTGAATATATTCAAAACCATGTTTTATTATACGGGCAGTAAATCGATGGTAATTTCATTCTTTGATTACCCGACCATGGTGCGCTTCCGGCCGCGGGAACGCACTTGATATAACTTGTGGAAAGTCGCATCTGAGCGTCGCGACTTGGCTTTGTACGCGCGCAGAATCTCCGCCACCTGTCACGGACATCGCTTAGAACCACATCATCCTTGTACATGGAGTGTACCAGGGGTTCCGAGTGCACGTGGGTGCTTTGGAAGGCTCGCTCCATGACGTACAAGTCGACGGCCTTGTCCTCTGGCAACGGCTGCGAGTTAGCCAGACCAAAGTCGATCACCGTCTACGAAGAGCTTTATCGTCCGATGGGTGGGAGAAGGTGGTATGTACGATGGTGCTGAGACTGTCCTTCTTCATCAGGTTGGACGTGGTCAAGTCTCCGTGGACGATATCTGCGTCGTGCATGCGAGCGATGGCGACCCCAATCTGGTAGCACACAGCCAATGCATCCGTCGCATACTGCTGCGTGGTCGCGTTGTACGAGTCGTACAGGTACTGCTTCGCGCTCATGCCTTGGATACGCTCCATGTACAATCGGCCCTTCGCCTCGTCGATCAAGAAGATGCAAGGTGTGTCGACGCCAGCCTTTCGGCATTTGAAGTTACATCTCGCTTCTTGGACGAGGCGGCGGTGGCTGAGCTTCTTGTCCAGCTGTCGCAACCGATATGTCTTGACAACGCGTTCCTTGATAACGCAAGGTCGACCGGCAAAGTCGGTGGCGTACACGATCTACGTGGAATAGTATGAGGTCTTGATACTTCATACAAGACGGAGGGAACGCACAGCTTCAGCGCCTTGGCTCAGCACTTCCCACGAGCTCTTCTTGGCCGCGGTTGCCATGTTAATTTGCCCTCCAGAGGTTTCCGTTCCTGATCACGGATTGGCTGTCGTTCAAATTGCGACATTTGATTGGCTGGACAACTTTCAGTCCATTTGATTGGATCATAATTCCAATCAAATGGCCTTTATTTTACTGTTATTAATAATACCTCAAAGTAAGATAATTTTCCTTTGATTTGGATGCTAATTCTCAAAGTTATCACTTGACTTCGATCGGAATCGCGTCGTCGTCGATAGGTTTGTAGCTAATGTACGACATGTACGCGTTCCAGAAAAGGCCAACAACATTGGAAAATAGCACTATGAAAAGTCATAAGTTAGGGATTAAAAACTAGTAGGAAATAGCAACTTGTATCGTGAAGTGCAGTGTACACTGTACCTTGTAGGGGCGGGGGAACGAGGGCAAAGTTGAGCAATTGCGCAGGAATCCACACCACCCAGTTCGTTTGCACAGCAGACCACCAATCGCGACTCAATTTATCTTGCAATCGTGTCGACAACGAAGATGTGGATCCATCTAAACGGGAAATGATATGACATTTGTACAGCTGCACCATACCTGGATTAGGCGAGACGACCAGCAGCACCCCAAAGAATGACGCTAAGAACGAAGGGGCAAACACAAACTGATCCAGCACCAGCCGAGTGGCCACGGCGGTGGCGGCAGTTCCTGCCACGACACGGTTCAGGAATCCATACCAGACATGCAACGTGGGCGCGATGAAGACGCCCCCCAAGGCAGTGAATGTCGCGAATCGCCGAACATCGAACGGTTTCGATTCAAATGCCACTTGGCACAGCACATCGCCCGTGCCGGCGATCCCAGCTGACGTCAAGCACTTGGTCGTCAGCGGGTACGCTTCCAAGTACTTCTTGTACTTCAGCCACAACTTGGAGCCACCGGACGAATCTCCGACGGGAGGATGAACATTCGCTTTCGTCGAGTTCAGACGGAGCATCAACGACGATGCCGCAGTCCTGCGCACGACCCCGCATGATCGAGCAAACATCTCTTGTGTTGATGGTGCAAATCGATCTGTGTGAACTTGTTATCCGGACTCTTGAGCACAAAAATTTCCGTGATGACATTTTTATACAAAATATCTTATTTGTCCTACTTCGGAGACATCTATTAATATAAATATTTTAATATTTTTGCTCTTCGGTAATATATTTCTCGGATATGAATGCACAAGAAGTTCGGATATTTTTATCCGGTTTTTTTAGTGCTCCCACCCACCAAAGACCATTTTCGGTCGGCATCATCATGAATCATGCAATGATGGGACGGCAGCATGCGATGGACACGGAGGATGCTGCGGAACTGAACTTGGGGGAAGACTTCCAGCAGGAAACGTGCTTATCGAATGCGGAGGTTGCTGTGATTCTCGAGAAGCAAAAGTCGGATTACGAGAGCTCGGAGAAGCCGCTGACATCGGTATTCCAGAAGACGTATTCGTATGTGCAGCGGTTCTCGGGGACAAAGGACCCGGTGGCAAACCAGGCGAGTGTCACGGAGCTGCGCGAGGCACTGATCACGTACGAGTTCACGCGCGAGAGCCCGGACGATCCGACACAGGCCGTCGAGGTGCGGCTGGAAGAGTTTGAGATTGCCTGCTTATCGAATTTGAACCCCGAAGAATCGGAAGAAGCGATGGCGCTTATCCCGAGCATGAACAAGAAGTTTTCGGAGGACGACATCGAAGAAATTCTGCAGATCATTGCGCGCACGACGGCCCGCATGTACGCTTAATCGGACCCCTTACATCTTCTAGCACATCACTCAACTCTGTTGATAATGGAACGATGGGGCGGCGGCTTCCTTCTGAAGGGGTCTTGGGTTCTGCATTCTCCCCTTCTTCTTCCATGCGCTCCAGAATGACGAATAACCGAACCCACTTCCGGGTCATTTCTTGAACACATACATGCAGCTGGCGCAGACGCGGGTGCGACGGGACATGTTGGGCGTAGTCGTTCGTGTCGCGCCTCTGGCATGCCATTACGTACACCAAACGACCTCGAGGAGCGAGGTGAGTCGCCGCGAACAAGAGCAGCGGCGGCAAGATCGCATGCGGAGGCAACGCGGTGACTTTACCGATGGCGACGGAGGTCGATTGCGCGCTTTCCCTCATGCCGTAGGGTGGATCGCACACAATCGCGTCGAACTGCAGACGCATCGAGTTATGACGTTGGTCGAGCGGAGGATGCGCGACGTCCCAGCGAAGAAGGTCCGGGGCGGGAAGGTCATATTGAGCAAAGTTTGCCGCGATGTTGATGCCTGGCCGAGTGCCAAGAAGCGGTTGCGGGTCGATGTCTACAATGCAGGTTTCGAAAAAGATTCAAATCAACCGGATACGTGTATCCGGATGATAAACCATACCTCCACCGACGCACATGGCTCCAAATTGAGCGCAGGCGACGAGCACACTGGCGGTGCCAACGAAGGGGTCGCAGACGAAGGTGGACGGGACGACGAGCGCCAAGTTCGCCATGAGGAGACTGAGCTCATGGTCCATGGAGGTGGGTCCGATGAACTTGCGCTTCTTCAAGCGATGCTTGTCGATCAAGTGCCGCGTGGACGCAGAATCGTGCGATGTGGCCGTCACTTGTCGGGCAAAGATGACCTGCTTCACGTTGACTTCGCTGGTCAGTACCCCCTTGTCCTCGAACAGCCAGTACGCGAACTGTGCGTTCTTGAGCTGCACGACCCCGGGAAAATCCAGGACCGACGTGATCCGAAGTCGTCGGGCATCTTGTTCCTGCAAAGACAAGCGCAGGCCAAAGCAGTCCACCCAGAAGCTCCATGTCCCATCTGCCGGATGCAAAGGAGATTGCTCGGCCAAAACTTGCTGTAATACGTCGTCGTACGTTGCGCCACTGGCCAAGAGGCCGTAGATACCCTTCACCAATACGCAGCGCGCAGAGATGGCCGCAGCGACCTCGTCGGACGGCAGTGTGACTTGAACAAATGGCGACTGCGTAGTCCCATCAAGCGCTGTTGGAGGATGCGCATATACGGTGGAAGGATCGTGGATACCTTGCATCTTGAGAACTGCATCGAACTCGGCGAAGCGGAAGTCCACGTACCGGTGGTAGAAGTAGACGACGTAGCGCGGCATGTTGAGTTGACACCGTTTGAATGGTATGGCGGCAGTTCACTCAATAAAGTGCGAATAGTCGGACTTGGAATAATAATTAATTGTCCATCATTAAACTTTATCTCAGTATTGGGGAATTAAAATACGTTGCCAAATACCATCGTACAACGTGATTTACAAGAAACTTCCGCACTGACCACGCAGACAGGGGCGACGAACATGGAGGAGACCAAGTACCTTCCTTTGACAGAAGACCTGACGGTGTACGTGCCGGACAATGACATGCGCTACCGCACCCTGCTTCCGCCAGACTTTGATGACCAGTTGATCATGGAAGACCCCATGATTCCGTTCGTGTACACGCGCAACTTCCTTGTGATGACCAACCAGGGACTGCGGCACAAACACTTGGCTGGCGAATGTGCGCGTCCACAGGTCACAGCGACGAGGAGAATAGAAGACACACGCATGGCCAAGATTGTGGACATGATCTCGTGCACGGCGATTCAGGACCGCAACGAGACATGCTGCATGGTGCGCGTGCGGTGGCAGTCCGTAGACTGGACAGGGGACACGTGGGTACTGTCCACTCGCATCCAGAACACCGCACTGCTCCAGCAGTTCTACATGGGCGCGTCTTCGTCGTGGCAGACTAGTCACTTGATCACCAAGATGGCTCGATACAAGTACAGCTCCGAGGAGAAGCTCTGGGACGAGGAGCCTGGCATTTCCAAGTGGAAACGTGAGCATGGCATCATCGGGTACACGAAACCAGCATCGCGAGCGTCTACCCAGCCAACCCATCCCCATTCGACATCTTCTTCGACTTCCGTCGCCAGGCGGTCCGCCAGTCCCCGACGCGGAGCAGCAGCGGCCTCGTACTCCCAGAACCGTCCCATGCCGCCGCCGCCGCCGCAATATTCGTTCCATTACGCGCGCTATGGAGGGCCCAAGAAGCAGTCCCCCACCGCCGCCGAGCTGCGCATGCAAGCGTCCAAGCAGTACTCGGTCGCGGTGCTCTCATCAAAGCACACGTTTGCAGCCGACACCGCGCACCCTACTACTAGTCGGACTCTACGAGACAACTCCCACTCGCATCGGCGAGTGGAGTACCGGTCTCGGTCGACATCGCCAAGCCGGCACCGCACGGACAGACCCAATTCCCATCATCCCAGGGACAATTCCCATCATTCTAGGGACAATTCCCATCATCCCAGGGACAATTCCCAACGAAACACTGCTGGGTCATGGGGCACGAGTACCCCAGGCAGCCACCACCCGCCACCGCGGCAGTCGGGACCTGCGCGAACCGTGGTGAAAGTATCCCAACCGAGTGACCATGGGGAAGCCAGACCCCGCCAGTCCTCGTCCTCCTCAACCCGCAAAGAGGACGATCAGCCGACATCCAAGCGCGCCCGGACGTCGCCGGAAGTACGCGGTCGGATTGTAGGGCAAGACCGACTGGCGGTGCTGGCGGACCGCCGACTCAAACGCCAACATGACACTGCCCCCCCTCCTGGTAGTGCTAAGGGGGGTACGAGTGAGTGGCAAATCCCGAAACGCGTCGCGCCTAGTACTACTACTAGTACTACTAGTACGCCCCAAACATCCGTGGAGGCGGAAGTGAAGGAGGACGACGAGACTGCGCCGCCAAGTCCGACTGGAAGCCGCGGGTCTCATGCGTATTCGCCGCCATCGTCCCCTTGTCCGGTTCACAGGTCGTCGTCGTCCATGCCAAAGCTGCCACCGACACCTCACACGAAGGCTGCTAGTACTACTACTAGTACAACCCCCCCGGACTCCATCGATCCCCTAAAACCCGTCGACCCTCGTACGAAGGCTGGTAGTACTACTACTAGTACGACCCCGACTCCCTCCATCGACCAACCCATCGACCCTCGTACGCAACCACAGTCCAAGACTGCTAGTACTACTAGTAGTAGTCAAACCACACTGGCGGTGCAGGGCACGGCTTCCACCGACCCGTTAAAACCCAAAGACCCGCGAACTCGGGAGCCGTCGACAGCTAGTACTCCTGCTAGTACTACTAGTAGTACGCCGGCCACGTCAGAGGTCCCTTCAGACAATCCGTCAGCTTTGTTGGGTGGTTCTAGTTCTTGTGAACCGGACACTCGAGCCAACGCCCCTTCACTGACAGCCGACCGTCCAATCCACTCCCCAAATACCAAGCCAATGATTGGGGACTTCGGTTTCAAATCTGCCCAATCAAATGCGAGTACTGGATGGGGGGACTTGGCTGGGTCGAAACCATCTGGGGGATGGGGCAACCCATCGAAACGATGGACGTCCAACGATTCCACTTCTCGGGGTTATGGATCGTCAACCCAACCCAGTGACCCGCGTACGACTCCTACTAGTACTAGTACTAGAAGTACTAGTAGTAGTAGTAGTAGTACAATGAATGGAAACTCCACTCGTGGCTGGGGGGGGGGCGACTTGCCTCTGAGTGGGACGTCAAGGCCATCGGGGGGGGGAGGGGGGGGAGGCCCTTCGAGACATCCGTCCACCGACTCTCGACGGACGTGGGGGGGGGCAGACTCCACTCGTCAACGCTCGTTAGACAAGCGACCACGTGGCAGCCGCTCACGCAGCAAAACCAGATGTCGAAGCCGATCGTCCAGAAGTCGCAGCAGAGGAAGGCACCGCGAGCCCCCTAATCCCCCCGAGCAAAAAGCCCCTGAACAGCCAGTTGTTCCTTCGACCCCCCCACTAGCTACGACATCGTGTCCATTGGTGGCAGTGAAACCAGCGGCGCCTGCAATGTGGACACCGTACACTACCCCTCGTACGTCCGCCATCCAGTGCGTCTGTGGGGCCGACGCCGTCGACGATTACACGGGCGAATGGGTGCAGTGCTGGGGCGACGCCTGCTGCGGGTACTGGTTCCACACTACCTGCGTCGATATGCCGTCATCTCTCCGCCCAATCTTTCAGTGTCCATCGTGCTGCTCTTCCCCTACTTCTTCCCCCCCCCCCCCCCCCCAATCAATCAAACGGCTCTTCGACTGCTGCCAAACCAACTCGTGGCGCCTGTTTCACTCCCTATCATCCTCCTCCACTGCCGTCGACCTGACTTCGTTCCTGGCGTACCAACCCCCCCTTCTTGGAGGCTGCAATGGGCTCGTGGTGGCCGCCCAAGTCGGCGCCCTCGCCATCCTCCAAGACATGCTCCATATGTTTTCGCCGAATCAGGTCCAAAGCAGCGTCAACCTCCTCAACCAGACGCCGCTGCACGTGGCCATATTAAACGGCCACTTGCACTGTGTGCCAGTGCTCACCCAGATGCAGCCGCGGTGGCACCACGTCGCAGATGTATATAGCGCCCTCCCGCTGGACTATTTACTGCAAGTCCGACCGGCGGAGGTGCTGCGGCTGCTGCAAGACAAGCCCGACCTCGTACATGTGACCAACCCATCCACGGGCAACTCGATCGCGCACGCCATCTGCGCCATCGTTCCCCCCGACTTTGCCTCGTTGCTGGCCGTGATTCCCGTATCGCAGCTGTGTTCCGTCAACCACCACGGCCAAACGCCTGCGATGACGTTAATTCAATCCCCCCACGTTCTGCGACACCATTTCGAGCTGCTGGTGCAACAGCTGGCATCATCCCCTGACTGGTGGACGTGCGTGGATGACCAGGGGCGGTCTGTACTGCACTTTGCACTCATGTATAAACACCCTTGGGCGCTGGAAGTGGCAGATTTGAGTCGATTTCGCCACTTTCAGCTGCTGCACTTGGCGGCGGAATGCGCGCTGCCGTCTGCCGTGGCCCTGCTCGTTGCTGCAAAGTTCTCCCCGCAGCAATTGCACGGGACCAGTCGAAGTTCTGGAGCCACATTGGGCACGGGATGGTGGCCCATCTTGCATGCGACGTCGCCGGGCTGCGTGCTGGAGCTCCTGCGGGTGGACACTGGCGCCCAGCTACAGTACTTGTACCACCAGAGCCAAGCTCACTCGACCAAGGTGCTAAGTATCCTCAACTCGATCGCATCACATCTCCCGCTGTACGACTTTATTCAGGCCACGGCGGCAGCTAACCCCCACGAGTACCTCGGTAGCCGCTGCCTGTTCTTGCAGCGCTACCGCAAGTGTCTTCGGCTAGACTTGAAGCTCACGCAGCTCAAACTGCACGTCGCGTCGCTGATAGTGGTGCCATCGCGAGCAGCCAAGCGGGTAATCACGGTGCCATCAGAACGGGACCTCTGGAAGGTGCTTCAGTCCGCAGTGATTTCCACGTGGAAGTGCCCGATTCAGGTTGAAATCGCCGGTGAATTGCACAGCTCCAAGGACACGCACATGTGGACGGTGCTGGCATCGCAGCTGCGCCAGCTGGGGCCGCACTTGTTTGCATCTTCTTCGCGAGTGTTTGAGCTGCTCGGCAAGTTGGTCGGCCACATGGTGCTCGTAGGCCAGCAACTGCCGTCGGCCGTGCTGCCGCCCTCGTTCCTGAGCACCCCCGCCGAGTTCAAGCCCGATTTAGCGCTCGATTTTAAAAAGGGCTTGGACTCGGTGTTGCCAAACGCCCTGGACAACTGGAATGGCTACGAGCGGTTCTTACTGCTCCATCGAGTGATATTTCCCCAAACCATGAGCCAGTGGAAAGCCACGAAAGTGCACTATGATAAGCCCTTTCACGCCCACCACCCATCCATACTGGCCTTCTGGACTGTGATTGAGAAGCATCTGGTGCCGCAGGAACAGCTCGTGTGCCGGCTGCGATGCGGTCAGCCCCTGCGCATCACCCCCGCGCCGACTGTCGGCATTGTCGAGAAGTCCGTGCTCGGCATCCCCGAAGCCATTTCCATGGACAGATTGCATGTCGACTTGGTGCTGTACATTCGAGGGTTTCGAAAGCATGCCAAACATACGTAGCCAACCAGATATAGTACTAGTTCGTGGATGTAGTAAAGTGTACGGTAAAGGTCGATTCCTACTATTATTTATTTTCCCATAGTATGAGCAAAACAACTCGTTTCGAAATTACTCGTTGGAATTTAAATCGATTTGATTGGCTACCTCAGATGAGCTCAAAACTATTAGCCAATCAAAACCATCTCAATGAAATTCAACCAATCAGATCGATTGTGGATCGGTTTGGGCCCTCCCCAAATTTGTATCAAATCGACAATACGTCGTACGACGTATTAATAAGTGGTAAATCTATCAATCATTTCCGTACGGAGGTAGTAAGTACTACGTCATAGTGCACCACAGTATACTAGTAATACTATTTAGAAGTAAACGATGAACACACGAGGAGACTGCGCCCAAAGCGTAAGCGGTATACAGTTCAGCGTCATGTTTTACAGGTATGATATATTATTCACGCGTCTCCATTTTGCCAAAAAAGGGAATATTATTCTGATCAGATTTGTTGAATCTGGCCCCAAAATGGCGTTTTGGGTGAGAAGTACTATAATAATAATACGTACTAGTAGTAATACTAATACGAAGTAGTAGTACTTTAGCTAACATCAATTGCTGCGTTTGATCATGGCCTAGTTGAAGCTAATCATACATTGGCAGCGGAATGTGACAATGAATTGTCCAACTATTTCAGGTGCGTCTATAATTACATTATGTACTGGTCGGACTGTACTGTAGTGGCAGTATATTTGGACATATAGTAATACTACTGTGATATATATATATAATTGAGGGGTATCAATGCGCGGCCACAATCGTGTCCACGGGGGGCGGCATGAACGCGATCAAGTCGTCGTTCGGAACAGCGATGGTCTGTTTCGAACAGAGCGATTTGTCTAGTCGGTCGTGCAATGCGGCGAGGTACTGTGACGTGGCAGCATGTGGGACGGGCACCGTGTCCAACGACGCCGGCGCCGTCTTCAACGCGTTCGGTACACCGTCCGCTTCCGAGCTAGTTGCTGCGTACGCCGCCAGCACCTCGGCGCGTTTCTGGCGCGCTTGGTCGACCTGGATATGCGAGATGAGTTTGTGTAGAACTAGGAGGATTCTATCCAACCTCGAGGGGCTCGGGGACTTCGGAGATGTCGATCAGCGCGTGCTCGGCCTTCTCTACAATGAGCTGCCACCGATCGGTCTCGGAAATGTGCTTGAGATGGCCGGTGGATCCAATCGATAGGGAGGAGTGGCGAATGTGGTCGGTGTGCAGCTCGACGTTCTTCTCGATCTAAGGCAGACTGCATGTGAAGAAAGCAATCAAGGGATGTGCGTACCTCGAAGAAGTGCTGGAGGGAGCGGTCGTCCAGGATGCCAGGAACTTGAAGGAGGCCGTCGAGGTAGAGTTGCAGGCCGGCTTGACGTTTCGAGATGAAGTTCGGGTCGAAGCTACAACGTGGTCAAGGATGAAGGGAAGAAGTGATAGATGAGAAATCCTCGGACGGGGCTGCGTCTATCGTGAAGCTGGCAAGGACAAGTGCTGGGGGACCGACGACTGCGACGTGCACAGGCATGCTCAGATAAGATCAAGTGATTTGGCATTCATGCGATGGAGCCACCAGTGATGGCCATCGTCCTCGTCCTTCGTATCCGCATCGTGCCATGCGTTGCCACAGCCTCCAGTCCAGACACATTGCCCCCGCCATCGCTTCGACCTCTCCCCCCATAGACACATGCAGATGGAGGTTCGCGACGTTGCAATCCCCATGTTTCGTCATTGATTTTCTCACACGGACAACCCCAAAGTAGATGGAGCGCCTACCGTCCAAACCACTGCTTCTCTGGAAGTCGAACCGTGAGCGAGTCGTGGAAGACACTCTCGAGTTTGCAATGCAGTTGGTCAAAGTCACTGAAGCGCCGAGAGATGAGCCACACCACGCCGCTGCAGCTGATCTGCTCGCACGTCATCCCAGTCAGTCCCCTCATCCCCACACGCCGAGACGACTTCGTACCTGGACGACGAACTCGGTGTGGTCGCCCACTGTTTCATGGCCGGTGATGAGCGCACTGACGTTCATGTTTGGATGATGCTCCACCTCGCGATTCTTCCGGATAAAAATGTGGTATCTGGAAAGCAGGGACAAATTCTCCGGATCAAAATGGAATTATCCGGATATTTCTTTTTGGGCCAATATGATTAGTATTTGAGCGTGTGAAATTTGCAACGAAACACTAAAAAAATCGTGGAGCTCGTACTAACGTCCGGGTATTAACAGTACAACAATCACAGTAATGACATAACTACTACTACGTAGTGCTAGTAGTACATGATATTGATATTACGCTCTAAAGTTAAAGTCACTCAGCGGGGTACTAGCTGCTTTTGGAGCTAGCAGAGTAATAGCATAACTACAGTACCATAACGTTATTACTGAAGTACGTAAAACCTCAATTGAAGTCGTGGTGATGGTCAACTTCTGAGCTCGTCTGCACAATCCCATCAGATATGGTCGCTTTGATCAGGTTGGGCGTTGTAAACATGCAACCATGGTTTCCATTCACTTTTATAGCGCCAAAAGTAACGTGTCGTACGTTGAGTTGGGACCGAACGTACCCGTAGGTAGCGGTGTAAGCTACATACACAAAGTGGTGTGCTCATACTGACCAACTTCGCTGCTGTAGGTTCATGTCGGACGCTCCGTGAGGATGACACGCCCAGTGTCACTCGATATTTATCTCAATCTAGCCAATCAAATGGTAATATTACCAATGTCTACCCTGGGATTGGCTGTTTTAAACTTGGCTCAGTGTGCTAATTCCAGTAAGTTACGACATAAGTATAGGCATGGTTTGTGCTTCTGCCGCAATCATTCCTGCTGGTATGTCTCGACCTCATGTCTCTCAAATAAGAAGCAGTGCAAGTTCCTACCGCAGCCATAGGAAGGCCAATTACAGGTATACTACGTACAAGTATCTTTGGAGCTGTAGGATTCCTTCCTTGTTGTCCAGAAGAGGCAACTTTATCACAGTGGACAAACCCATGTTGAAGCGCTGAACGGCAAGTGTGTCACGGGGGTACTACGTAGAACTAGTATTGCACACCTTGACAATACCAGCAACCATACAAAACGCAAGTGGATTTCGACGAAGCCTCTCTGTTTTCGCTTGAGTATCGTATGGCGGGCCACTCTCTGAGAGTGGCTTTGAATCTACATACATTACGCAAGTGAGAGTGAGTGGCAGGCCAGGGACACCTGTGATTGGCAAGTTTTAACCAGTGTATCTTCGAGTCACGGTGCACCTCCACAGTTGTTCTCACCAATTTCAGCATTCTGCTCTGATCGACGGGAACCATCATTTTCACTTTCCCATCCAACCCCCTGCTGTTGAATGCACAACGGCCGCTAGCTTGCTATGGTCGCCACCGTTACCTCCATGTCCCTTGTCACTGCGTCGTCCCTTTCCACCAAGCCGCAGCTCGTGTCTTCAAACATCGCGAGCTCCACCGACTCCTCGACCGCCCCAACCTTGTTGCACGATGCGTTCCGCCGTAGCATCTCGGCGCCGACGGACCGCGTTCCCGCCCAAGACCGCCGATTCCAGCGCAATATCCACCACCTGCGCGATTCCCTGGACGAGACGTCGACCAACTTGCATGCCGCCGCTTGTTTCGATATCAACGACGACGACGACGGCTGGGGCTGGTTCGAAGACATCGACGATGTCCACGTCGTGCTCCCAGCCACCTCCTCCACAACCAACAACCCCCCATCCCACGAACCGCTGTACGCATCCGACATCGTTCCCCAGCACCACATTTTGAAGTCATTTCCGCCGCTCGTGGACCTGCTGTACGAACCTCCGTTCGCGTCGAGTGGATTTGAGTGGCTAGCCCACCTGAGCCCCCGTCGGCCGCAAGCTGCCCGCCTGGAAATCCGCAGCTTCCGTATCGTCCAAGATGCCGACGGGTACGACCGCCATGCAGAGTACTGCATCCAGTGCTGGATCGGCGAGGCCTCCCACAGCGTTTGGAAGCGCTTCGCCGCCTTCAAGCGCTTTGCATACACGCTCAAGATCAACGGCTCCAGACGGACGCTGCGCGCGTGGAGCGACGTGCTGGACCGGTCGTCCTGGTTCAGATCCCTGGATGTGTCGTACTTGCACCAAATGTGCTGCCTCCTAGAGACGTTTGCCCAAGTGTTATTGCTCGAAGCGCAGACGCCGTATCTGCTCGCGCGGTTTCTCGAAGCGGAATAGAAAGCCTTTCGCTCGTAATTTAGGTGATATCTAATTTATTGGTAATATGAATACTAGTACTACTACAACGATTACAAGTACTAATAATTAGTCTCACAGTCAATACGTGGTAGTATTGTGGTGACGTAGTAGCACTGTAGTAGTTCCCGACACTCTCATTAGTATTACTGTATTTATGTCAAGTCGAATCGAAATTGCAGTGTGTTTGGGTGCTCAATCGAATGAGCAGACTAACCGAATCGGTAGACAATCGATTGGCTCAACATTGAATTAGTGTGTGATTGAAATTAGTGTGACACTGGACGATCTTTACATGCAAAAGTCAGTACAAACAATCGATCGATAGATTTGACGAATCAGCACAAAAGTCCAAATTTACTGTACGTTTCAACAGCAATACTGGTATTTCAATGCTAGAACCAACTTTTGCAAAAAGCATGGTTGCCAAACCACGACATTTCCCAACTCGAGTAACCAAGCACGCCACTCAACTTTGTGTTTGTCAAGGCTGCGACGCCCCCACACCTGGTCCAGGTGCCTCTTCCACCGAGACAGACGCGATTGAATCGCAACCACTCGCAATACGTAACTTTAACTTTTTAGTATTTTTATTTACAGTTAGTTCACAGTAAAAAATGATACTAAGGTAATCCATCATTAGTGGAAAAGGAAATAGAGGAACCAAGTGATCGTCGGACCGTTTGTCCGACTTCTTGTCCTTTGTAATATTTATTATATAATGATACTAAGGTAATCCATCATTAGTGGAAAAGGAAATAGAGGAACCAAGTGATCGTCGGACTTTCTTGTCCTTTGTAATATTTATTATATACAAAAGCAAAGTCAAAACCAGACGTGAGATATTGACAGAAGATAGTCGGACCGAATGTCCTGTATCCATTGATTGGTTACAAGTGCAATTTGACCATGGCAGATGAGCAACATAATGAAGTTTTGCCTGCAACCCGCCAGCTAGAAACGACAGTACAGTACCTTAGAGAGCCTGGTACTACTGGAGGTGTGGTAGTAGTGGTAGGTCTGGCTGTGGTGGTCGTAGGATAAGCAGTAGTGATTGCTGTGGTGGTGTGGTAGTAGGGGTTGGTCTTGCTCGGCGTCCTGATTGGCTGTTGCCAGGTACCTCAGAATTCCCCATTAAAGGTAGGTAAGCTTACACTTTAGGTGTTTTGAAGGTAGGGTATACCTGCTGTGGGGGAATTAGTCCATCTCAGAACTTATTTCTGTAACTTCCGTGTAGTACTTGGCTCCTGAGAATAACTACCGGTGGTTCTGTGACCAAGTCCTTTCAGAATAAATAATTCTGCTTAGGGTGTGTCTGGTGACATTTCAAAAATAATATTCCATTTTCTCGCAAAACGGGATCAACCAAAATGCCATTCTCAAAATGGAGGTAAATGGTCCATTGTGTAATATGGCGTTTTGGACCTATTCAACGAGTAAATCTTACGCGGAATTATTGGATTTGGGTTCAAACTCTTCAAGCAAGACACGTTTCAATTTTGATAAGATTTGTTGAATTCGTTCCCAAAATGGCGTTTCGGGCCTGAAAATTGCAAAATTTCCGTTTACCAGACGCACCCTTAAATAAAAAATAACCCTTGGCGAGAATATTTTTCCTACCTCTGACCACTCTTACGTTGCGATCGCTGCGGAGACCAAAGGCAATGTGCAGGTTCCGAGTTTGAGTTCGGGCAACTTACTATTAGTATCAATTTTTGTCGAATTTGGACTTCCTACAATTGTATTTCAAATGCCCTAGCCCATCAAATTGCACTTATGATCGCCGATGATAGCCATCTCGTGCATTCACGCGAAGGGCTCGAGACGTAAGCCAATTGTTTGGTCCAGAAGTTTAGCCCAGCCAAAAAGCATAACTTTAAATTTGTAAACCATAAATTGAAAAAGCTTTAACTCTGCCATTAATAGTACAGTACTGTCAACTTGTCAAATACTACTTCGAAGTAAGTTACTCGAGTACTTCGAAATAGTACTACGTAGTACAGTTAGTACCTATTATACTGTACTTCCCTGCTCAATCGCTCCCATTGGTCAATCTGAAATTTCTTGTCCCTGATTGGATACAATCCAAATTTGACGATTTGGCTATTAGCCAATCCGATGTCTCAGCCTGGTACTACTGCTATTAACCCCGAAGCCATTCACTCGGGCGAATTGTCCAAATCTCTCGGATGAACCATGGCACGTGAAATAACTACCACCAATTTCATTTTCAAACTCGTAAACATTCGTCAAAATGTTTTCTCGTCCAATCAAACGCGCTCTCAATTGATCTTTTGTCAAGCCATTCCAACCATGTAGAGTGGGATATACCGGTCGCACACTCCTCGAATGACCACTTTAGGCAATAATCATCTCCATTTTGAATTTACCCATCGACCATGTCAAAGTGCTTCTTCAATGGATGCGACAGCGAAGCCTCGGATGGATGGCGCTGCTACTTCCACCGCGGCCGTGGCCGTTGCTTGGTGGACTCCTGCCACAACCAAGCCTATGCTCGCCAATTGTGTGCGCGCCATGGCGGCAAACGGCAGTGTCGGTTCGCCGGGTGTGCTTTTCGGTCCCGGACTGGCGCGTACTGCACCAAGCACGGCTCCACGCGAATAGTTTCCACGTGCTCCCGTGACGACTGCTCCAACTCAGCTCAGTTGAGGGGTCTTTGCGTCAAGCACGGCGGCGGCCGATACTGCAAAATGGATGGATGTCGCACGTTTGCCAGGACTGGTGGCTATTGCGCGCGCCACACACGAATTCTCCGTGAGATCGTCCCAAAGGAGGCAACAGACATCGATTTGAACTACGTGCATGCGTTCAACCACGACAACTTCTCGAGTAGCTTCGTACAGTGTCACAGTATCGACAACGACGGCGTCGACGTTGAGATCTTGGACATAATCCTCAACATGTAACCTACCTACCTACTATATATAATGACAACAGAGGTGATCTCGACATTGCATTCTCATCAGCTACAGGGAGTGTGGTCATCACGACCCTTGAACACACTAATAGAATTCTATGGCCCCAGACAACAATATTGGGGAATCAACCACCTCGTGGAAGTAGCACGTTGTAATAAGCCAACTGTGACGGAAACCCCCCGGAAAACCCGGGTTATACTGGCAGGCAGAATCGAATGAATGCATCTTGTTTGTACTGCATTATTGCTTGATTGCATTTCTGCTCGGCAATCTGTCCAAATTCACTGAATACGAGTAACGTGAGTACTGTGGCATGATAACGACATGCCTTTGCCTACCACCTTCCATTGGTTTTGGCTTTAGATATCCATTTCCGATCACGAGCAGTTACGTGGTCGGTTTCACTGTCCAACCAAGGCAGTTACAATCAATATCATAATTGAACACGTAATAACAATGAAATATATTTCGAAACTGGTACTGATTTAGTTGGTCGTCCACGACTAACACTACTCATGTATGCCGTGGACGGCGCTGGAGCATGGCTTTATTCGTCGTCGCTGTCGTCTTCTTCTACGTACTGGCCGCCCGCTCGATTCCGATTCACAAACAGCATCGGGTCGCTGTCACACTCTAAATCGTCTGAGGTTTCCTTCGTGCTGCCAAGCGCCATCTTTCCCAGGGCAGAGGCCGCGTCGCCGTCCGCCGCCTTTGGTTCGAGGTCAGCCTCGTCCACGTTGAAAGAGTCAGGCCACAAGTTCTGCTTCTTCAACTGCTTGATCTGGTCTTTGTATAAAATGTGCTCCACCGAGTAGTTCACAGCTCCCTTGTGTGCGCCATGGGCTACAAAGGAATGTCAAGGACATCGGCAAACGACAGCACCCACCTGCCGCAACGATCAAAAAGTCCCCACGGCGGATCCAAATAAGCTTTCGGTACTTGGTGGGCAGCATGGCGATGCCGGTTTCGCCTTCGCTCGTCACAATCTAAGGGACACACAAGCGTGTCAAAACCGAACTCGTCCTCTTCAGTGGGTCGGACCTCGAACAAGTTGCTTCCACGCATTGCTTGGACCTGAACGATCACTTCGCCAGCTTCAGGCACAGGTTCACCATACAGGACGTCTTGGGTAACTCCTTTGCGATATCCGCTCTTACGTCCAGCTCCACTCATGATGCGGTCGTCTTGAAGATGATGATTGTGTCAAGCGGCAGAATCAAAGGCAATTTCATTGGTTCTAACGAAATTATCCGGATATTCATCCGGTGTGTAAAATAATATTTCTCCCGAATATAAACACCGTCGAATAGAAAAGACTGAGGAACGACGATCACGACGGCAATATTCGTGGCCTGCCGGTCCATGGCAGAGACATTGCTCCAATGCTGCTACTATACGTAAGGGCCGAGTTCCGTGCCACATTTAGAGGCCCTCAGTTGGAGATCTTCCTGACGTCCAATTTGCTACTAGTATTATAATAGTGTTTTTTAATCACGAGGAAAAATGCAGATTGTGTGACTTGAAATTGTATTGAATTTCGCATTAGTTTGGAAGTAAAATGGCCTTGAATATTCGAAATCTCGATAGGCTGAAAACAAATCAGTGCCATTTTATCCGGATGCAAAAATGCAGTCTCGAGTATCAGAATTTCAAAGACGCGTTCTATTGGCTATAATATATGGTCAAATATCGACCGAATTGACCTATCAAAGCCGTGGCACGGAACTGTGCCCATACGTTCGTTGGCTCCTCCTAAAGAAACAAGTTCACCATGGCACCTCCATCTTGTCGGATAAATACAGTTGTGTGTCCACCGCAATACTCAAATGACAGCATAAAATGCCAATTTATGACGTACACCTTGCTTCATCTTTCGAATTCTGTAAAGGGTCCTAATGAAAAGTGCCTTATAAGGCCCTGGACGCTTATTAGGGCATCCCCACCGGTAAGACTGTATAATCAGACTGTAAAAGGCCGTTTTACAGTTACTGTATTTTGATTTTCGTCAACCCCAGAGGTATCCGGAGATGAACCCGAAGGCATTAGTTTGCTTTGGACATCCGAAGATTGGACATCCGAAGATGAACCCGGAGGCATTAGTTTGCTTTGGACAACGGTGATGATGTGGAATTCACTTGTGAGATCCTTGACCACCTTCCCACCCTGTATAGTCAATAGTAGGCCGCCACTTTAGGTACTTCGAAGTATATGGACTCACCATGGACGATGCGGTTGAGAATGACGACGGTTCTAAGCAACGGGTTGATGGAAGGAAAATCGGTCATTCACACCTGAGAACTTGTGTCATTGCTCAGTGAAGGTTGTGCTTTGGTTGGGCTGCCGATGCACTTGACGAGTTTAGTGAAGCGTGAGCCACGAGCGCGGTTGAAGGATCCATTTGCTCAAAGGAAAGTGATTATTGTATTGGCTTGCTGTCAACTACTGGCACATGATACCGATGATTGGACAAAATTATCCATTGATAGCATGTTATTGGCTAATTCGTCAAAACTGTATTTTACAGTTGCGACTGTAAATCTGGCCGATTTGCCGACTCGCGGTAAAATTTTACAGTTTCGTGTATTTTACAGTCGCCCGGAGGGGTTATCAAAACTGTAAATAATCCGGATAGAACTGTAAAATAGCGTTTACAGTCGCACCGGTGGGGATGCTCTTAGACCTCATCTGGATGCCACCATCAACCATACAGTATTGGCAAGTCTGCAAAAATATCACAAAGTCTCATTTCCCATGAAAAAAGGAGAAATTAAAGTATGTCTGGATGCCAGCTGAATATTGGAAAAATGATTCGATTTCCGATTGAAGTGCAAGACTTCAACATGAATACAAACCTCCATGAAAAAGATGTGCAAGTATTAATATATATATAACGTTATATATATATCTTCACCGAATAGATGCGAACCGACTTCATGACAGCTACAGAAATGACAACTTCGAGACAGTTGGTCGAGATGTTGCAGTGTCGACAGTGCATTAGGTACTTACTATTCAATAGATATTGGAGCTAGTTTGACGTTATGTAACCTCAGTCGATACATTGGAGTGGGTATCATCGTCGTCCGTGTCTGGGTAGTCTACTGTATTCCACGGGTTTTGGCAGTAGGTCGTGCCGTCGGTGTGGGGCGTGAGGTAGCTGGCTCCACTTCTGGCACTGTAGTAGCTATCTTCAATACTCAACCGTCGGTCTTCAGGGAGGTACCCACCCCAGCCATCTCGAGCACGAGGCGCTTCGACCTCTGAGCCCTCCTCAGGCCAATCTTGCGCTACAGATAGGCAGGTCGAGCTGTTGTTCCAGTGATCGCTGCTACCGGGGGTTTCCGCCGCCGACCCCGGAACGCGCGGGTTCGATGACTCTGTTGGCGACAACCAGATGGGATCGTCCGCAACGATGCTCCCCATGTCCATAGACGTAAATACGTGGGGAGAAGGCAAGTCGAGTGTTGGCCAGACGACTGCCTTGGTCGAATTTAGAACTGCATGGTAGGGCTGTTCAATCAAGGACTTGGTCGTGCTGTTGGAAGTGCTCGCGTTGCAGAGCTTGGTCAAGGCTCCACGTTTGCGCCTTCGCAACGTCATGTACACACCACTCGCGAGAAGTAAAGCGATGACTCCCGCGCCGGCCACGATGTATGGTGTCAAAGGTGTTGGACCGGCTAACGCATCTACACTCATGGGAACTTGAGGCTACAGAACTCGTAGGTGAAGGGACAATGGACATACCTTCGGCAGCGGCGGTCAGCACAATGATCGCGACGAGAAGTGAGCGAGAATAGATGGTGGAGCCGTGCATGAACGTCCAAGGAAGGCGAATTTCGCGAATGGACCATCAATGGGCAGCCATATATTGTACCCGCTGACTGCATAGCTGCTTCAATGAGCGAGTCTCTGTAGGTCCACAGAGTTGAAGTACCGTTGAAACCATATGGAGTACCCAGGCGTACTTTCGGTGACGTGCACGATTGGGGCTCACTCCTCGCCACACAAAATTATACACTCGACCTCCGCTACGCTACTGTAAGATGCGCGCAATTTTGTGGGCGGATGCTCTGTCGTCATAAGGCTTGGTCAATGTGTGTAAAATAGAAAAGAAAAAGATAGATATTGTGAATTCGCTATAAACTTCCAAAATATTCGCCTGGTTTGTCGAATCAATATTGAATCACGCTGGAGTTGTGATTGGTTGAATATACGTGCACTCAAAAATGGATTAGCCAATAGTGTCGATTCGTGATTCGATTTGGCGGTGAGATTCGATTCGACTGGGTCTGGAAATTCGTATCGAATCCACAATATAATGGATCCACAATATAACGGATATTTATACCTGCCAAATAGTTAAGGACTGGTCTGGATGCCACAATAATAGAGACTTTTAGCAGGTTCGAATTTGGCCAAATTCCTGAAATCTTCTTCGTTCAATAATTCGAAAAAGTTCGGGAGCGGGATATCAAAAAGTCTCTAATCTGTCAGAAATCGATCATTTTGCCAGGAAAAAGCTTGAATGTAAGTAAAAAATAGAATTCTATAAACAAACCTTAGATCTTAATTTGAGTATGCACCAACAGGTTGTACGAAAGTCCACCATTCTTATTTGAATACTGGTATGACACTGTACAGTGCGCCTCTGTATTTCCTTTCACAACTACATACGAAACGCAAGTTTAAAATATACGAATTAAATTGGAACTCAAAATTATACTAGTAGAGGATCCGCGTCTAATTGGTTCCAAGGAATCCAAGCCTTTGTATAAGAGCATTAGACCATTATCATGGAGTGTTCATCTCGGAATTCTCTACCTTCAGGGCGGGTCTGGAGGCCACTAAAATGGCATAAAATGACCGTTTTTCGAAGAAAGATGTCAAAATCGAAATATTCCATTTTTCAAATTTTTGAGCGTTTGTGAATTTCATTACTTTATGCCACAATTTTCTTGATAATGTTTTATAGCATAAAAAAAGGATCGATTTGGTCCAACATTGAAGGAGAAATTGGTTGCAGTCATTCGGATATTATCCGGACGCGATGTTTCACTCGATTTGTGGATCCTGCACTTTTATCCGGATATTTTTGATCCGAAGCGCCGCAAGTGCCATGAATGGGGTCGAGGGAGGCAGCGGTGGTGGACCTAACGACGACAAGTTCGTGTACGCGGAAGGCACGGTGGATGAGAAGGTTGGTTTCATCTTCGACCGCATGAAGGAGTCGTCGTTCCTGGGGGACTGCCGCAACAAACTCAAGTCGGAGCTCAAACGCCAACTCAGCAACATGGATGACGACGACGAAGACGACGTAACAACCTCCTCAGCCTCTCACGCTCGCGTTCTTACCAGTATTGCCTAGTTCCATGTCAACTTGACGTACATGATGCAACGCTTGGGTCTCGTGCACGCGATCAAGACGTTTGTCATGGATATCCACACAGAAGGCACCAAGGACAAGCGCGACTTTGGCAAGCAAAACGCCATCTTGGTGACAATGGACCCCGATCGACGGGAAACACTAGACGCGATCGAAGTGGCGAGAAAAGCATGGGAAGCCTTCACCACTGACGCGTTGCGCGAATACGTCCGGCAGACGGCGATGCCCCTGGTGGTCCACCACCAAGTGCTGGCGGCAACCAAGGAGACTTCGGAGACCTCTAAGCCGCATGTGGCCAGTCAGTTCCTCTTCTCAAGGTAGACATTCCCTATTCGTTCCTTCTAATGTCCATGTAGCGAGGCCTTCCTTGCGGCCCTTCAGCGCATTACGCCGCTGAATCGATCTCCACACGTCCCGTCGCATCCATGGAGCTCTATCCACCCCCTCCTGCGAACTCGAGATACCTTTGAAATGCAACAGCGGTACACTGTAAGTCAATTTTATATTTCTATTTTTCCCGTGTTTTTGAAATATATTTGTGCTTGATACTAGGAATTATCACCTGCACATGCCCAATATGGGGTGGACGAAGACGTGCCAAATATCCACGGGGATTATGTATACATTGGAGGAAAGAACAAACTCGGCGATAAAGTGCTAAGTAACGGCACAGTACCGACCGCAAGGCAATATGCCAAGACAGGAAGCCCCATCACCCTTCGGCCGCATGTAAACCCACGATCTAGCTTGTCATAATGGTAATCACAATATGCTTATCTTTAGATCTGGCGGCAGGCGCTGAGTGTGGCCATCGATCCCATCTACTTTAAACAGTTAGAAGCCAAAGTGAAGGCCTCGACGGTAGTTACCGACGGGCTGTTCATGCTGGACGTGCAGCAGACGACCGACAGCTCCGACTATTTTCCGTTCGAAGATCATTTGCGCAGCGTCATGCTGGCCTTCTCCAGGGACGAGCAAGGTAGATGCGCATTCTGTATGAAGGAACTCGAGTGATGGAGCAAGTAGTGGCGTCGCAAGCGGTCATGACACTGCAGCATCCCGTCGTGTTTCAGAGCAATGCATCGTGTTCCAAGATGGCGATTCCTCCGGCGAATGTCATGCCATTCCACGGACTGGTCATGTTTGTCGCACCGCTGTGCTACCTCTACGACGACCCTGTGCACGTGTACTTTGTGTTTCGAGACATGTATTGTCGGTATTGGTGTCAACTTACCGGCATCTCGGCCCGACCGAACGCGATCTTGGCGCTATGCAAAACGTTTGAAACCCTCATCCACCGCCATATTCCTGCAGTCGTGCAGCATTTACTTCAGGTACGACACGGCGGATATTGAGATAGTCGTACCCAGTACCGCGACTGTAGCATGATATCGTCCCGCTGGTGATTGCATTTCCGTGGATACAAAGCGCGTTCTCTGGCGTGTTAGAGATCGACCAGGTAGCATGCACATTATCATGGAGACATGTGAGGTTCTGATGGGAGGAACGCAGGTGCTGCTGTTGTGGGATCGTGTGGTGGGGTACGACTCGTTGGAAATCATTGCGATCTTCGCGGCCGCCCTGTTCACGTTCCGATCGCATGAGCTGCTCCAAGTGACAAAGATCGATGACGTCAAGGACCTGTTCACAGACGCCCTGGAGATTCAAGTTATGCCCATTCTGCAGCAGTTCCTCTTTCCGATTTATGACCCGCAGGAAAAGTAACCCTTGGGGAATTTCAAACTCGATTATCCGGATTGTACAGTAATAGTTCAGTTCAATTTTATTCTCTATTGAATTTTGTAAAGTGATAAATAAAATAGTATCCGGATAATGAAAAAACGCGCGAAGATCGGAAGATTGCAATTTGTGATGACGACATTTCGAAATTTGCGTCGTGCCGCTCACATCCTCCCGACATCATGGCGCAGTCCCAAGGCGGCAGAATCCGAATCACCCTCAAGTCGGCAGTGAAGTCAACGCCCATGGTTGTAGCTCCTCATACGCCGGGAAACTCCAAGATCACGGAAACGCAGTCGTTGAACGTCATCAAGAACTTGATCCGGGTGTCCATATCCGAGATTTGCTACCTTCGAAGTCGGAAATACTATGGGCATACCATGTTGGAATTCATGTTTTATAATGTTGTAGACCTATTTCCGGATGAAGTGTTCAAGGAACGAGTGTATGCCGACATGCAGATCAAGTGCCTTGCTCCGCAAGAAAATTCGCGAGACCAATCCATGCAAGATGCGTACTCGATCACAGAGTGGCTGGAAGCAGGGGCTTTCGACGCAATGGAAAAGAAGTACCTCTTGCAATTGGAGTTTTGCATCTATGCACTGGGAAAGAACAAGACCCCTCAAAACCTACTGGAATGGTATCAAAATTACACCCTTCGACCTCGCTTAACTAGTTACATGATTAGTTACACGTACAAGATCAAGGAAACGTCCAATGGATCGACATTTTCCACGAGTTTTACAGGAACACAAAATATCGATTCCCATCCCGAAAAGGTGAAGACGCAGGCCGTTCAAATGATTCGAAACCTTGTCAGCATCACCAACACACTGGAACCGCTGCCAAAGAGTCGATACATCACAATGAAGTTATCCTACAACGGTACGAATTTTAGATCCGAAGGAATTCAAATGGCTCGTAGATCTTTGCCCATCTGGGTGGCAGCCAAAGTATTTCAAAGAGCTCACCTCAGACCTTGGTGAATCTTTTGGCGAATCCACATTGAAGTTGGATGTGGTGCGTTTGGCTCACTAAATCGTCTGGACTTTTAACACTGAACCTTCAGGGACGTATGGCAACTCCGTTCCACGCTATTTCGATGAAGTTGGAGGCCGCGGAGAGCGCGTTCGGGACAGGTGTCGATGCCCCAAGCCGCGAAGTCGATATTTCACTCTCACAAGCCAACATCGTGTCGAACGAAGACGCAAAGTCTCCAGCTGTTGTCTCGCCAAGCCCCGAGAAAACAACCGAAGGGATTCGCCGCGCCAAGCCTGGCCTTCCATTTTCCCAACCTTTGCAGCGACAAACAAGAAGTCCCGCTTTGACCAAAGATGGACTTATTCGCTACTGCATTCAATTCAAGACTGTGACCATCCAAGAGTACTGTACAAACTTGAGGAACCTCGAACCTCCGACTAACGTTTATGGTTAGGATCGAAGACAAGCTGGGCTATGACCTCACCGTGATCAAGAAATGCATGGACGAGGTAACCCGTCTGTATTCCAAACTAGTATTACAATCGTGTCGTCTAGCTTTGTGCAGAAAACGTGTTTACGAATCGAAGTGATGGCGAATACGAAGTCATGGCGCAGCAGGATTGCTACTACTTTGGTAAGCAATAAGATTCCATGCCCCCCATTCTCTTGGAATCTCATGTTGATCTGGTGCAGATGCCATAAACCTCATCCATGGGAAACTGCGACGCCACATCTCCGTGCATACGTTGGCGAAGTGCATGTCGTGGTCGATTTATTTTGCCAAGGCCATCTTGTGGCGCATGAACCATGACAAACTTATCGACATGGAACGAGAAGTGGCGTTTGATGGATACAAGGTCGTTTTGGAAGGTAACATATAATGTCATGCTCAAGCTTGCAAGTGACATATTTTGAATAGACGCCAATCGATCGATCATCCAAAAGGCAATTCAATCAGGTGTGTACAAACATGAATGTCCAATATTTGGCTTACATATTACTGGGGTAGTGGCTGAAAAAGCTGCCCAAACAACGAAGACACCAGGCAAAAAGACCCCTCAACGAACGTCGATGTCGAAGCCCCGCCCGACGTCAAGTTGTGCATACATGCCCATCCTTCAATCCAACCAAATGGCCAAGAAGCGACGCGTGATGATCAGCAGAGTGGCGGCGACTCCCATGTCTATGACTCGGTGATAACGTCCTGAGACAATCTATTCAATTCACTTGCTTGCTTTATGGCAACTCACATCACCAGCTATGTTAGCGTACAGTATTCCACGCGATCGTACTCATGACACTTGCTTGCAAACATTACTTGGCGAATGGTCAGTAGTCATAAATCGCCATGTTCAGGCTATCACTAGTAATAGAAATCACAGTGATCTTCCCACTTTGTTGATCCTCGATCTGAAGTCAAGTGTGTACTTTTGTACTTTGGTAGATCAAAATCATCTACCTTCTGTCCTCTGTGACACTGTATCAGCATGGTAAACTCACTTGATGCTCCAGTTCTTCGATTGGATTAGACAAGGCCATATATATATGTAAATGTCATATCGCATACTATTTCGGGGTTTCGGGGTTAATAGTATCAAGCATTGTACTTCGTCAAAGCACGCCCGAGATTTTGACTGGGACAAGTTCAATTGCTGTTGAATCCTACATAAAAATCACAGGTCATCAACACAGACAGAGGTTCACACTCACTCTTGCGCTGTCACAGCAGGCCAATCGACGCAGATTTGATAGACATCGTCTAGTACACCCCTGACCACGCCACCATCTTCCGTCAAAGCCGCTGACCTGGTCAAAGTGGGAGGCTTTTCTTGCAAAGAAGCTGGCTTCGCCTCACTCGGAGGCTTTTGCGGTGCAGCTGGCCTGGTAGACAGGTTGGGCTCCGTCTGCATGATTCCTTTGAGGCGCCAGCGACGCCTCGTGTCCCAGTCCAGTAGGCCCCATGGCTCGGAGGCGACGCGGCGCACCAGCACCCGGTTGGAGTTGGTCCGCTGGTTGTACACATTGGACGATGGCGCCATGATATTGCTATTTAAATGCCAAAGACACTGCGATGTTTTCTGGCCGTTGAAGCGATTGACATAGATAAACTGGCCAATGATCAATAAACCCATGATTGATTGTTACCTCCGCGTATGGGGGTATGAAACCCCAAAACCCCGACGTTCAATATGGGCGAAGCGCATGTCGTGGTCGATTTATTTTGCCAAGGCCATCTTGTGTCGCATGCATCATGGCAAATTCATCGACATGGGAAAATACAAGGTCGTTTTGGAAGGTAATAAGCTTGCAAGTGGCATACCCTGAATATGACTCCAATCGATCGTTCATCCAAAAGGCAATTCAACCACTTGCGTACGTGAACCTCCATATATTAGAGTGGTTTGGAAGTGTCCGTTTGGCTCCACCACACTCCACTTTACTCAACGTTGAGGTAGTCGCTAAAAATTCTGCCCAAAGAACGAAGACACCAGGCAAAAAGACCCCTCAATTGAACGTCGATGTCGAATCCCCGCCTGGCGTCAAGTTGTGCATACATGCCCATCCTTCAATCCACTGTAATATCACCTGGTGGCCTTCACTGGTTACAGAGGAACACATGATATATATATACTGAAATATTTCTCGCCCTTTCAACGCCCGCCTTAGTCGACCATGTTCCGAAGCCGGCCCAGCTGGGTCCTCGTGGCGCCTGTCCATCGCAAAACACTTAGAATTTCATCACCAATGGATTTCATACCATTTCTCACGAGGACGTGGCCCCTGGTGGTGGAGGCTACCCATCCCGCCGCAGCCAGATGCATCACCACAGCCCTGGCCACAAGAGGAACGTACCCACACTCCCTCGCCACTTCGTCAGTTGCCACTGGGTTTGGCGACTTCTTTGCGATCAGCAGCAATCCATCTATCCATCCATCATGTTTGCAATGAAGCAGAAGCTGCCTACGTTTGTACACGGCTTCGTCCCTGCATCGACAGTGATGCGCTCCGTCCACGAGCCCCGTAAGCACCGTGTGTTTTACCAGCTACAATGTAGATTTCTGTAGATCATGCAAAAGCAGCTAACAACGTACTTCGTCCAGGTATATCTGCGCATTCGCTGGAGACAGTTTCAGCCGCGATTCCAGTCTACGCACAATCAATAAGTACCGAGTTTGTCATTCCACCCTCACTCTTTGGACGTGATCGAAGGCTGCTGAAGGCACAATTGAAATACGTCTTCGAGGGTCACCCGTGGGTCGCCGTCGGGTCGCTTGGCCAAATTCGGGGGCGTCACGTGCATGATCTCGTCGAGGCGCCAGCGGTGCCGCTTGTCCCAGTCCAAGAGGCGCGAGGCTGCTTTATCATGGAAGCCGTGGCTGGCGGTGAACTCGTCACGGTGTCGCAGGTAACTCGACGACACCGCGAGGCGTTCGCGCCAGTGATTGGTCGACTGGTACGGCTGGTTCACATTCACATACACGACGCGCCCTTGGAATGCGTCCAGCACCCCCACCACGTCGACTGGATCGCAAACATTGCTGGCGTCGAACACGCCCTCGATAATCGTACCCACGGTTAACCCAGCCATAAACGCAGGCGACCCGCTCGCCACTTGATGCACCATCCACGAGTTGTACAAGTACTTGATCGTTATCCCCCAAGGATCGCAGTCTAGCTCGCGCACCAGCACCCGACTCGAGTTGGTGCGCTGGTGGTAGATTTCCGACGAAGGAGCCATCTTCCAAAGAATTTGAATGTTTGGCTGGGACACGGTCAAGAGTTTGGGCGGTTGTAAGTACACGTGTGCTGGACAATACCAACAACAGCATCATCATTGGGCTAGATATATCAAAGCGAACGGTACTGTCATATATTGTCTATTAATATAATGTTTCAACACATGAACGCTATAGACCTAGATCTAGAGTCCATATTTTTTCTGGACGGGATGGCCTGGCTCATGGACGACCACATGATGCTGCTGCTTACTCCACACGAGAGTGGGCGGCCACTTTGTGCTATCAAACACATGAGCATACGGCAATTGGCTGGCCAGGGCGGGAAACGTCCGCCGAATTCTCACGGCGGCGTCCTCCACAAACTCCTTGGGCACATTACGCCCGTAGCCCCTGCTCCGAGCCTCCACCCGGCTCAGCGCCAATTCCACGGGGATGTCCACGCACATGACGTGGACTTCGTACCGACGGTCCAGCGACCGAAGCAGGAGCTCGTACTTGTCCAAACTTCGCCCACTCCCATGCAGAATCACATTGCGGCGGTCGGCCGTGGCCTGCTTGAGGTTGGCGTCCAATATGAACTTGGCCTCTTCCTGGCACTGGAGGTACCGGGTGTGGGGGTCCGTGGGGGCTTGCGCTTGGACGTTGCCGAGCCCAATGTTGAGCATGGCTTTGTAGAACTCTGGCAAGAGCGCGATCACGTCATCCACGTCAAAGTTGACGAAATCGTTCAACACGATGCGCTCCGACTGGTCCAGTTCGCTCAAAATGGACGATTTCCCAGCGCCGGGAATCCCCAGCAGCAAGATAAACTTGGGCTGGGCCAGCTGCGACGGCACGTGCTGCGGGAAGAACAGCTGCGCGGCTATGCGGTCGTGGAGCTTGCGGCGCGAGTTTGAGTAGGTCGGGCGGATGGCGGTGGTGGTGGCGGCATGCAGTGGCTTGGGCTGGAGGGTCACCTGGGAGGAAATGTCGAGGAAGCATGGGGCCGCCGTGTGACAGTCGAGAATGCGCACGCCGTGAAGAAGAGTGAGTCGATGCACGAGGGTGTTGAGGACGTGCGGGGCGTTCACGGCGTGCACGATCGTCGTGGATAATGGAGTCGTCTTCGTCGAGGAATGTTCGATGGCAACCTCGCTCGACGACGATGGAACAACATCTGTGTCGTTGTGGGAATCATCGATGACGTGTCCGCTGTGTTTTGCGAGAAGGGCCGCGACGGCGGTCGTGTGGTACGGAGGGACGTTGAGGCGCAGGAGAAGCTGAGACTGCAGCACGCACGCGTCGTCCACGAGACACTGGTGCATGGTGGTGACGTGGTGGAAGGTCACGCACACCATGCGCCGAAGCCGACGGAGGATGCGCGCCGTCGTGTGTTCGTTGACCGAGGCAGAGATGGTCATGCGACTCAACTCAGGCACGACGGTCGGCTGGACCGACAACGACCCGACATTGGTGTGCAGGGCGGCAAATGCCTGCGCGATCTGCGCCAGTGTCCCGGGGCGGTTGACCACCAAGAGCGAGAAGAAGCGCTCTTCCTCGCGCCCTTCTTTGGTGGAGAAGCGTGCTCGATGCAGGCTGGCATTGGTTGGACGTACTAGGACATGGCCGCAAAGTCGCCGCAGCCACATTGCCGTGTCGATGTGTCACCTGTAGATTTTGATTTGTGTTTGAGTATCGAAAAGCAGGGGAAAGTCCAGCAGCAAGTCGAGTTTTGATTGGACAGAATCGATGCTTTTATATTTCCAAGCATTGGATTGGTTTCTCCGTTTCAGGCAAAAAGATGCACACACTTCAAATGCCCATTGCTCGTCGATTATGGCCTGAGCTATGAACTTGGTCACTTCAAAGCAGATAAACACATGAGGCACTACACAATGACTCTGTCGCAGGTCGTCTGGCGGGCTTACATGCTGGGCACTTGCTCGACCACGAGCGTCACACTTTTATGGTGCTCATGGTACCCTCGAATGACCACCGACACGGCCGTTACTTTATCCACCGTAAACACGTACGAGAGCTGGCAGAAGTTGCCGTAGCCCTGTGACATGGCCACTTTGGATTGGTCCACGAACAGCTCAAACGTAGACGCCGTCAGCGAACTCCCCGCTCCTAGCGGCGGAGGGCTGGCCGGAGGATGGCCACTCAGGCCGCGGATCTGGATGTGGTAGCCGCCGTGCTTGAGAAACACCAGCTCCGTGGCGTCGACGGACAGCGCGAAATGCTGCGGCTCCAAGCTCTGATGTACATTCCAACACGAAAAGACAAATGTTCCCAGAGGTTTGGGGATGCCTTGGGAGAGCAAGAAGAGGACGGGCTCCGGCACCTTGAGCACGCGATCCATGTCCTTAATCAGCTCGAGCATCTTGGAGTCGAGGGTGTCGGCGGAGGACACGGTGGCGAACGGAACGAGCTCGAAGTGGAACCCCAGAGGAAGGACCGTGTCGACGTCGTGGCCCGCCACAACGAGCAGGACATGCATCGCCCCAGAAGCGGCATGGTGCTTTAGATCCACTTTCGATTGCGAGCATGTTCGTGCACTGTCGGGTTGGAGGGCAACCAGCGCGTTCTAACAAAGGCAACGAGGTTAACGACCGAGGGAACGAGGACGATACCTGGAGCGCCGACACCACCGTCCAACCGTCGGTATGCGTATGCGCGTCCTTCGAAGCATGGACCTTCAAGTCGATGACGTGGCATGACCTAAATGCAGATGTGAGGGCTGAATATGAGAGAGGTAGCGGACCATCGCCCCTTGGTGCGGTGGGATTCCAGGGAGATGGTCATCGGCAACGCCCCTTGCGTCGAGACAACGTCGACGTCAAATACATCGGGGTGCGAGCGGAAGCGCACATCATGCAGCTGAAGGTGGTTGTCATCTTCGAGTTTGGACACTCCATCGGGTTGGAGCTGATGCGGCGTTGGTGGTGGCGGTACAGATGTCATTGCTAGTTTCCGACGAAAGTGTCTGTTGGAGAGCGAAAGGGTCTGCCTCTATATTTTATCCATTCAAATTAGCAATATGCGTATTAGTCAACTAATATGACAAGAACTGGATTGTTTCCTTGACTCCATGAGAAGAATCGGCATTTGTGAATTTGGACGAGTTGGATGTCTTCAACCACCAAGCAAGTGTACTCGGAGATGGAGGAGCCTCCAATGGCCGTCCCTATCTCCTCCGACGCTGTGGGCCAGTGGAAGGTAGATGTGACCAGAGCCAGCACCAACTTGATGACGGATTGCTGCCCGTGCGCTCCCCTCAGCGACACCATGTCACGCATCACCAAGCACCACAAGGTGTACGGTTGGATGCTTGGCGTCGTCTACACCGCCGCACTGGTAGCTCCGCCGCTACTTGTCATCACTCAAGCCCGATCGTCTTGGGCCTGGGTCGCAGTGCTTGTTGCTTTCCTTGTGCTAGCAGCCCTAGTCGTCACGGCTGCGCGCTACCAGGTGCGTTCGTTCTTTGGCATCCCTGGAAACCCTGCCGAAGACTGCTTCTTCTCGTGTTTCTGCATGCCGTACACCATTGCTCAAATGAAAGCGCAAGTAGAAGATGTCCCAGTAACCGACATTAGCTCGCTGCCTGCGTACCAAGCTTAACATGATTCAAATGTCAGGTCCATCGACCTGGAGTTTTTTAGTAACATTAAGACGAATTTTGTATGAACCAGCAAACCGTGCGTTGTGTACAGTATCCCTGTTAGAACTGAATACTTCTCCGACGGACTTGGCCCTGATCGCTCCAAACCTCCTGTGTTGATCGGGCGGTGGTTCACTGCAGATGCTAACTCGGAGAAGAGTAGGCATAAGAGGGGCCCCTGCTTTCCACGTGTCTACATGTTCAAGTAGGAAAGTGCAAGGAACCACGTGGACATTGCCCCGATGGGTACATATCATGTTTATTGCCCTGCTCTTTTCTGCACTGGACAAAGCAGACGCAAAACAACAGCATCATGTTTACATTCCTGTAGCGTACTAGTTGTATACAGCATTGAAATGCAAGTGGCAAAATGTGGCCGAGATGCTAAAATCACCTGAATAGTCCGAAGACTTGGCTAAATTTAGTAGACACTACGCCTAATTGACAACATGGGCGGGTGCATTTCCACGGAAGCGTTCGACCATGCGGTGCTGGTGCCACACAAGCCGATGGCGGTTCTGCACTCGAGGTTCGCAGCCCAGTGCCCTGTGACACTGCTCATTAAGCAGAAAATGTGGTCCTTCTCTGGAGACGACTTTACGATCAAGGACATCCACACGGGCACGCCGTACTTCAAAATCAACGGGTCTGCATTGTCCTTACGCCAGAAGAAGTCGCTTCTGGACTACAGTGGCGCCCAAGTGGCCTACATGGAGGAGCCGCTCTTGTCCTGGACGCGGCGGCAGGAGGTGTACACCCCGCAGAAAGAAAAGTGGTTTGAGATCAAGCCGCGATTGACCATGTTCTCCAATGAACTGGACTGCGCCGCGGTGGACTCTGTCACAGGACAAACGCTCCACTTCGGCCTCCAAGGCGACTTTATCGCACGCAAGTCGGTGATCACCTGTGACGGTGTGCCAGTGGCCAAGATCTGGAAGCCAATCGAGTTCGTACGAACGCAGTATCACGTGGATATTGCCCCTGGAGTGGATATGGCGTTGATAGTCTTGCTATGCGTCGCGTTAGACGAAGCCACGGAAAAGAGATAGAACACTACTGGTACTGGTTACATGACGGTGCCTTACGATATACTAATACTACAACCGAAGACCTTCATAAATATGTTTATGCTTGATTTACTAGAGTACTACTCTCGAGTAGTTGCTATTATAGTGTTCAGTTAATCAGCATAGTAAGGCAGCGGCTACAGCAGCCAACCAAGAAACCCACCAAGAGGTCTGGTTTCACTACTAACGTTATTTAGAGGTCGACGTGTTTTGTACTCTTAGAGATTTAACTGGACGATGTGGTCCACGATTACCAAGCCACTGAGCAGTTGCCGGCTTAAGATGCTAACGGTGTCCATGTCCATCTGATGGAGCTTTCTGTACCCCAAGCGCGCCAGCATGCCTGCATCCACGCTGCACTGCCGAGCCAGCCCATCGGCAAACACCACTTCCAGCTGCATTTCTTGGCCTAAACAGCACATACAATAATAAATTGATAAAGTCGATATCGATAAAACGTACCCAATATATACACTGCGAAGAGCCCCGTGGCTGAGGATGGGACGCCGTCGTCCACGAGTCGGAATTTCTTTGCAATGTGAAACAACCGCCTTCGAACGTCCACCCGCACGCCATTGTGACCGATCGAAATGCGAGATCCCTATGAATTAATTTATTATTATTTTAACAATAAAGATATTGTTATATAAAAATATATCATTCGTATGAAAAAAGCTGATATTTTTCGCTTTTTGAGGTACCATGTGCTTGGAAATTTCAATTTTCTGGTTCAAATCGCACAACGCCAAGATGCCGTGGCCAGAGAAGGCCCACTCTTGGTACTGCAAGCCCACGCAAATGCAAATGTGCCATCGAGAGATGTAGCATTCCACGTACAGCACGCCCTTGTCTTCAAAAAAACCCAGGTGGGCCATGCCTATGGTTGCTGGATTAGGAACCCCGAAACCCCGAAACCCCGTACCCAATTTCACGCGCTTGGCCAAGTAATAAATGAGCGTGGGCTCGGAGTACCGAAAGCAGCGCAGCAGTTCGTTGGATGGGTTGCTGTCACTGCACCGCTGGTACATCCGACCAAAGTACATGTCTGGATTGGGCAGCAGTAGTGTTCGGGCGTCCAGTGACAAGTTGCGAAAGCTGTGGAAATCCTGCTGGTTCAGAACGTATTGCCCTCTGGACAGCATCAGCGCCATCGTAGCTCCTATTCCAGCGATAAGTTTGGTCGAATAATGTATAACATATATATATATATATATTGACCTTCTGTAAGCCGGTCCAGTTCGTGGATGCGCACGAGCATGGTACTCGGAAGCAGTCCAAAGAGTTTGAGGTCGTCTACGTCAAAAGCGCACTCCAGCGCCATCGCGTCGCCTTGCTTTCCATTCGCATTACAGTGTAGAACCATCAGTAAATGACCTTTCGATAAGCAGCTACAATAATATCGTTAATTCGACGTATTCTATATATATATATTTATATATTTAGCCACCTGTAGAGGACGTGATACGCGCCACGAAACCATACGCGGCGACAAAAAAGGCGCGGGTGGTAGCTCTCCGAGTCGGTGGTATTACCGCTCAAACTCGACTTTCGCATTTGCAGCTTCAGCGTTTCCACCTAACGAAACGACGAAATTGGGTCGGGGGGGTTCGGGGTTTGGGGGTTTAGGGGTTCTGTCAGGTACCCTCGTGAGCGCCGTGTTCTTCCGCAGATGAGCCTGGATTTTAATGGCAGCTTTGCGCTCCCGCCTCAACACGAGCACCATTTTGCCTGCTCGGTACCGCCTGTACGTGGTCTGAACAGCCACCGCCGCCCGCTCCCTTCTCGTGGCCAGCGCCAGTTTGTTGAGTTCTTTGCGCTCTTTTCTTTCTTTGGCGTGGAGCTTCCGCAGCTGGGCCAGAGCCCGTTCGCGCTCAAAATTCTCTTGAGATTTCCGGACCATTTCACGGCGGCGTTCCAGCTCGGCGTACCTAAGCAATTTTTTCTGTGATAGCAACTTTCAAAGCCACGGCAACGTACTTTTCGGCCTTGTCTGGGTTTACACGAAGTTGCTTTTGCACCAATCGACGGCGCTGAATGGCTTGGAGTTTCACCACGACTTTGTCGTTGCCTTCGACTATAAATAATTTTCATTTTTGACTGTGGAAAGATAATATGAATCGAGCGAAGTAAATGGATAAGTAATGCACGTATGTACAGGCTTGGAACACGTAGTGGTTGGCGCTGTTTTTCATGCTTCGGGTCTTGTTTAGACTATGATTTGGGGTGAGAAATATGGACGGTTGGTTGATTTGATAAACGTAAATCAACATAGAAACGAATTACAGTGTCGCATTGAATAAGGAACCCCGAAATACATACTGTATCACATACCTAATGCTGTTTCTCCGCACCCGCAGTTGCTTCAACTGCAGCGAACGCTGTCGCATGACTGACTGGATGCGGATGGCGGCAACGTGCGCCTGCTTCTTCTCTTGGAGCGCCCGATAGCTGAGCATAGTGCGCCACCAGCACTGCAGCACGATCACCTTTTCTTGAATGTTGAGCGCGGTTTGCAGCGCTTTTCGCTGGATTTTAATATGGCGGTTCTTTCGGCGCTGGGATATGGTTTGAATCGTAACGTGAAACATAAGCTGAAATAGCTACCTGCACTTCGCGGTCCGAGAAATGCTCGAGCACGTCGAATTTGCTTCGTTTTAGAATGCTGTGCACCGTGGCTGGGTCCAATGCGGGGTTGTTTGTATGTTCAAAGGCGTCGGCGACACCATCGAACGACTTCAAAGGGCTTTCCAATGACACGCGCAGTGCATCTCGTTGCTGTCGCTTTCGAATCTTCTTGCTCATGGGCGACTAATAAACGAATGATTCGCGTTTAGCTCGGATCGGAATATAGATGAAGACGTCGCGCCTGTATAATCGCCGACTGCATCCGCAGCTCCTTGGAGCTGAACATGCCAAAGCTAGCGTACGACAAGTTCCACGGCTTTTCGTTGGACGCGGGCGATTTCTGGTCCAGCGCTACCATTATTTTGCAAGAAATGACCAACATATACATGAAATTGCATTGAAAACGAAATAACTACCTGCCATCGTTTGCTGGAGCTTGTCAGGCGAGACGTGGTGGCTCGTTTGGTTGAGCACACTCGTGACCAAGATCGTCAGGACGGGGTAGAACCAATGCGCGTGAAACAGGCCTTCTGCCGACACGGCGATGGATTTCCCTGCCAAGACCGACAGTAGCGTCCAAATGGGGCCAAATATATGTGTACGTAGGAGGTAGGTAGGTACCTGTAGGCGCGACGAAGACATACTCGATGGCGTCTACCATGAGCAGATCGTCGATGAGGATTCGGCAGGCCTGCAGCGTCGTGGTTTCGTGAAAAGGGATGCAAAACAGCGGCTGGATGGTCGTGTAGCGGCACATGTACAGTTTGAGCTCGCCGTGCTTGATGATGTCGTTGGTTTTAAACGTCATCAGTTTCGAAGGCGACGTCATGTTGGTTGGCAGGATGATCTCGGGCACGAATCGAGTAAGTGGGGACGGCGATTTCATCTTCTTTTTCCCGTGCGGACTGGCTTGTAAAGAAGGACTGATCACCTAGAATCATAGAATCAGTACCAAGGGCAATGTGATTTGAACTATACAGGAGAAGGGCGTTGCTTGGGGTATTTGCCAAATGGGCTGTTGAGCACGCCCAGTTTGCTGAGCTGACTGACCTTCGACGCCGACAGGTACGGCGACCGCGACGGCATGTCCACGAAGTGCAGAGGCGGCAGGATGGTGGACGAGGCGGGTGGGGGCTCTGGGGAGTGCTCATCTGAATCCGAGCCTGAAAAGTAGAGAAGTTCCTCGAGGTCTTCAGGGTCATACGCTAAAGCGTCCATCTTGCTTATGCGGGCACGTCGTCGGTTTCGGTCGTGTGTCTCGGCTAGTCAAGGGAGTTTCACCATGAAACGGCCAAGCGAACAACACTAAATGCAGTGGCTGGGTTAATCCTATTTCGTCATTTAACCTGTGTGTACCGGCACAGGTTAAATTAGTTAAACCTGTTTCGTGTATACGGCAAGTCGGGATAGAAAGGGTGAGGTCATTATTTACATTATTGTTATACGCATTGATTACGAATTCTCATTGTGCAAGCATTTCAAACATCCAGCTCGATCGGAAGTGTAACTGTCAGAAGAGTAACCGACGAGAAACGGCTGTATATTGGCGGGATGCTCCCCGAGTATGTCAAGGATGATCCGGTGGGGTATCATGTGAGCGCCAGTCGGCCGGGCGACGGAGGGGGGTATACCGAAGGACTGGTCAAGGCCTACAACGACCAGCACGGCACCGTCCTCGTTCGCTTTGGTACTTCTGCACGCATTCACAGTATTGTTTTAACGTTGGCACTTCAGATGACGGCGAAGAAGCGTGGTATGGACCAGAGGACAAACTAATGTTTCTGCAGCCATCGGTTACTTCTTCGTACGTCAGCAATGAGCATTCTGTTGATTCACTGATTGTTAGACCCAAACATCCGCCCCCAGACAACCCATTGCAGTGGAAGGTGCGCGTGGCCAGTGGGAAGCAGGGCCGGGTCGTGGGGTATTCCGCCCCGTTGGCTCAAATCCTCATGGGTAAACCCCTTTCAATGGGGTCGATCTTTCCTGTTGACATTTCCCCGTAGATTCGGGGGAGTCTGTCTACGTTAACATCGCCACCCACGACATTCAGTTTTTGTATTGCACGTCCATCTTTCAGTTTGAAAGCACCCCCCGCCAGTACAATCTCCTACATCCGCCCCCCCTTTTGACATCTTCTGTAGCCCCGAAACGGAACATGACCCCCAACCGTCAACATTACCCCTTTTTGCCAAACAATTTGACGTGACCGACGTCCGGTCCAAGCTGTCGACCTATCGATTGATTCTTGAGCACTGCCAAAGCTCCCCAGCGTGGCAGACGAAGATTGGATCCGACCTGAAAGCCATCGAAGTTTGTGATTTTTTTACTATTTTTATGCCCAAAATTCCTCCATTTTACATGGGAATGTCATAGAACGACCACCGGCGCATTCATTTTGTGTTTCAAGATCTGCAAGCCACCGACCGGGGGCTTCGGCTGGCGGCCGCCCGGTGCATTTGCGCCTTGGCCTACGAAAACGAGCTCAACCAATCCATTCTCTCCACGTAAAAAAAAACACATCGTCGAACTATTCAGCTAAATGGAATTATTGCAGGGAAAACGGACTCACGGTGGAGTGGCTGCGGGTGTTTTCGATTCCATCCAAGTTCCAACGTTTGTACGACGACCAGTGTAAATCCGAGGGCCGGGTGCCAGATCAAGAGGATTTTATTCGGTTTCTCACGGCGCTAGTGAGATCAAATATGCCCACAGTCGCTGCAAGCGTCTACAAATTCTGCGACAAAGCCGCCCACGTGCCGAGATTGTGGTGCTATCCCCCTGTCGCAGGCAGTGTGAACGAGTGGAGCACCATCCCAGACCCGGAATCCCATCTCATTGGGTTCATCCTCACCCCTCGGGCTGCCTTGCCCAAACATCTCACGCGAGCTGATATACAAGACCTAACGGATCTATTCACTCCTGACCTATCTGTGGTAAACAAGGTCTTTTCAATCTATATATTTATTATTACTTTTCGGGGTGTAGATGACGCTGCTGAAAAAAGCCCAAGTCGTGCAGGCCTCGCTGGCATCCCCCGCGAACAGATTCGCCTTGTACGAGGCGCTGAAAGAGGACCCGTTGCTCGAGTTGCTCTTGGAAGACCACCCCCCACTTGCGGGGTTGCTGCAGACGTTCGAAATGGAGGCAGCAATTTCCTGGCGGGATTTGTTTGGGTACTTGAGCACGAGAATACACGTCGATATCTTAACGAAGACGTGGGGCGCCGACTTGATGCCAGAATTGCTGCGGCTGTTCGTGTCCCTGATACCCGTTCCCAGTCCCTGTACGATATATATATATATCAAATTATTTGAATATTTATTTAATTTCTCTTACAGGGTTATTCCACCACAGCTGGGTGTGGCAGTCGCAGCTTCGCGCCACACTAGAAACCAGCGCGTTGTTAAATGGCATTCACCTGTTCTTCGAGGTACTACTAGTAGTAGTACAACTACTTTATAACTCAATATGCTAACGATATGAACTAGGCCTTTGAAGATACAGAGTCGCCAGTTCAATTGGTGATGGCGCTGACGCACCTAAGGAGGTTAGAGGTGCCGCCGGCCCCAAAACCCCCCGGAACCAACCCCCGACGAAAGGCATCCAAGGGAGACCATCGCATTTCCCTGGCGATTGTATCGGCCCAAGAAGCGGTCCGCGCGCTCAAAGCCATCCAGGCCAAGCACCACGCCGAGTCGAGTTTTCAAAAGCACCTGTCGGACGTTAACACGATCACGACGTACGTGAGCCAGAACGCGCAGAAGCTGCACGACCAGGTGCTGCAGCACGCGTACACGCCGCTGGTTCTGACCCCGCTCTGCACGAATTTGGACGAGATTGTGTCGAGTATGCAGGACATGAAGCACCAGACCCAACAGGACAAGGAGCTGGCGGTTTCGACCAACAAGGAGCGGCTGCAAGATGAGGAAAAGCAGCACCAGGCCGCCGTGGACGCCAAGAAACTCAAGTGGCAGCTCCAGTGCGACGCCATCGAAGCCCAAAAACAGCAGAAAAAACAGGCCACGACCGCGAAAAACGAAAAGAAAGCAGCTCGTGTGCGCCAAGAGCGTCAGGCGCTGGCCCGTCGCCGCGACCAGGAGGTGCGCAAACTGGAGCAAAAAGTGGCCAAAATCATGCAGAGTCCGCGCCACGCGGCCGAGTTCAAGCCCGTGCTCAAGCCCCACCCACCGCCCAAACCCCGAATCCCCGAAACCCCGAACCCCCCGACCGTCACTTGCCCATCGGTCTCGTCGTCAGCGTGTCGGCCGCAGAGCGCGCGCGTGGTGCGAGACCGCACGGTGGCGTTCGGGAACATGGTGTCCAAGCTGCACTCGGTGGAAGTGACGATGAAAAAGGAGCAGACGAAAGCGATGTGGCGGCACGTGCATAGTGAAAACAAGAGGTTTCAACCGCCCGCGCTGTTGAGTGTGTCGAATTGCGTGGCGATTGAGTCCAAACATAAGTCCAAACTCTTGTTTAAGTCGTCGTCCCCCCCAACGAGCCAATCAAATCAACAGCCGATGAACCTCCAGCGGGCCATCACGAGCCTCGACCTGCCCCTGGCCAACGAAGCCACGTGCATTAAACTGGCGTCGGAGCTCATTCCACCGGCTGTGAAACCGCCAGACATCGACGACGACAGCTCTAATTCTTATTGCGTTATGGCCAAATACAACCGAACTCTTGACGACGACCAACGCCAGGTGTTCAAAGGTATGACAATCCCAAACCCCGAAACCCCGGAGTTTCGGGGTTAGCCTTTTTAAATATTTATTACTATTTTGTTAGCCCGCTTTTCGAGCAACCACGTCAAGCTCAATCACCGGCTGTCGTACGCCGTGCAAGAGCAATACGTGCATATGGCGAGGCGGAATCAAGCGTGGGGCGCGTTTTGTGCCAGCTCACGAATCTACTCGGACGACCCCGAGCAGCTCAAGCGCACGGAGTTCGCCACCGTGGCCAAGAAAGTCGGCAAGTTATTACTGAGAAATTTATGTATTTTATCGAGCTAGGAATGCTAATAAACAGTTGCTTAGGAATTGTGCTCCGAGACGACGCAGAGTACGAAGCCGTGTGTCGACGGCTGGACAAGAACTTGACGGGGTTTCTGACGTGGAGGGATTTCTACGAGTGGTTCTTAGACCAGGATTTGAAGCACGCGATGGGAGTCAACCCAGATCGCCGGTCCAGCGCGGAAAAGTAATGAAAAAAATCCGCATTTAGGAATCAATCCCAACGACGGTAGTCGATTGGGGACTCGTCTAGAGTTCATTTGACCACGACATTGACAGTGTTGCTATTCACATGGTCACATGTCAGTACAATGTGAAAGCAAATCAACTTACGCATCAATATATATACAGTAGCCATAAATACATCGAGGAATGTGGTAGAGTGTCAGATTGTGAGTTTGAAAGTTTTGGTTCAATTCCCATTGACGTTACCATTCGATAAGAGCAAAGGTCGTCCCAACCTAAAACGGGGTTTCGGGATTCAATTACAAGTACTATTAATACTGTATTACTAGTATTGACAGTTAATACTAATATTACATTTATTATAATAGAATTAACTGTAAAATACATGACTTTGCTATTTCATGCTATTGCAGTGTACACTTGTAGGTATTGTAAGAGGGCATGGTGTTCTGCATCTCTCGTGATTGTAAGCTGGTAGCTCACGACATAACGTTATCGTTATGGTTAGGTTATACACTTCTGGACCATTGAAAGGTGACTGGATTCTATGCCACCTTTAACCCTCCCGCGACCCCTCCGCTGTTTTGTTCTGCCAGTGCTTTGGTCTTGAGGCTGTACTTGTGAAAGAGGTCGTCGTCCTTAGGCACGCCTGCATCCCCCGTCTTGTACATGACAGCCAGGTTGTGGCACGCGGGGGCGTAGTTGGCATCGCAAGACAGCTCCAGGTACGCCTTGGCCTTGACCACGTCCCGACTGAGCCCGTACTTGGACTGAGACGTCAGGTACATGCTTCCCAAGCGAAAGCAACTGCCGCCTTCGCCCGCCGCGCACGCCTTGTCAATCGCTTCAATGCCTTTGGAAATGTCCTAGGACTCGAAATGGCGCGGTTCACGGCACAAAAAGCGAGGACTTGTGAAGGACACCTACCTTCTCTCCACCCAATGCATTGAGGTACATGAGGCCAAGATGATGGCATCCGTGAATGTGCCCCCCATTACACGCTTTTTCTAGTCTAGACATGAGCATTTGTGGATGGGAATAGAGTCGAACCTAGGGCGGCCTTTGCTTGGAAGTCGTCCATCTCAACTCCCTTGCCAGCAACTACATGATGCACCATCGCATGAGTTTACGAGCATGCGAACGTCACGTACTCAGAAGGCGCCCGTAGTTGAAGCAAGATGCCGCGTAGTTCTTTGTGTCGCAGTTCTTCTTGTACACTGCCGCGGCCTCGCCGTACTTCTTGTCGACGACCGCCAACCACTCGCCGTAGCTGTGGCAGGCACTGGCATCCCCTGCAAGTGCAAGTGAGATAGACATGGGAAAGCCCATAGAGAGCATTACCCTTTCCATCGTCACAGTTGGACACGAACTCGTACAGCCGCTTCTCCAAGTCGTCGTTCAACCGCTTGGTTTCCGCCACACTCTTGTCGCTGCTGCTCATTGTGACAATGACAACCCTGTACAATTGAATGTGAATATTCGTTTCCACGGGATTTCTCTGACCACTAGTACTACGTATCGTTAGTACTTATTAATAGTAATACTAGAACATTTTTCGTGGGAATACTATAAAAATATTAATATTTTATCATAGTACTATTATTATATTATTATTTATACTACTACGTAGAGAAATGATAAAGTTCTACAAGTCCATCGATTTTACAACCTGTCGACATTTCTTGGCCAGTCATCTGCTGTCGCTACAATCGTTGCTGGGCTTTTTGAACTGCTCGCTCAAGTCGGAACAAGCGGAGCCTAGCTTTCCCACTCGAACGTAACTAAACTGAATTGAGTTTTGTCGACGAGAGTGTTCTGGGCCTCAAGAGCCTGCTGCTACCAGACGCCAACATCTCGGACTTGACCATCACGGGGTGCTACGAGCCCGTTTAAAAGCTGCTTTTTTCATTCCTCGGTCGGTCCCACCTAGAGCCACTGGACTTGACTGGGAACACGCTGTCCGACTCCTGGTTGGGGCTATTAAGTACGGCCATTCGGTTAATCAAACGTTGCGGGTGATTATCGTAGCTAGAGTCCTCCCGAAAGTAGTGCAATCGTGTTATCGCATTCAACGCAAGTGTAAAATGCACGTAGTGATTTGTTAGGGGAATATTAGTAGTTAGCTATACAACGAGTGTTTGGCAGTTCATTGATAGGAATGGCGTCAGGACATGATTTGTGCAGGTGTGGCGCTGCGTTGCAAGAACAATGGGACATAGTTACAGATCAAGCAGTCTGACGCTTACTTGCTGAGGGCTCTAAATACTATTAATAGTATATTTTCGTTATTACTAGTAAAGCATTGCAATTGACAATAATTATCGATATATTTTATTATAAACAGTTACTATTAATATGAATACTATCTACCGGTATATCGTAGAATCTTTGGCCGAGGCGCCATTTTAGTTAGTCGCCATAAACTAATAATACTACTTCGAAGTACGTAGTACTCGGAGTACTAGTATTGCGGAAGCTTGGTTGGGTTGTATACTATATTAATTAATACAGTCGATTGTGGGGGTGCTGTCTTGGTGTTAAATGTCAGCCATGGTTAAGTTGTGAATACTTGGTGATGATTATTCTGCAAATCACAATGCTCCTTTGGGACTGCGTTATTGTCACCGATGAGCGCGTGACGTGTCATACAGTAGTTATGGACTACTATGTAGTAGTCGCGAAGAAACTCAGATATAATGATAGTAGTTAGTACAGTATCAGTGCGAGCAAACTACTGTAAAGACGAAGGCTCTAGCTGCTCTAATTCCGCACGTCAGCTGTACATATATCTCAGCAAAGTTGGCGGAGGACCTCAGCCCCCAAATATTTAAAAGCAAAAGTGTATTGTGGCACTGTCGGTTTCAACGAAACTGCCGTCAGGTGATATCCGGATATCAGCAGATTATCCGGATAGTGGAGTGCATTCGGGTGGAGGCATGAATGGAGTGCTGTCGAGCGTGACCTGGGGCACATGGGACCTGGAATCGCCGACTTACGTCACTCGGAATGGCGAGGATGATGACTTTGCATCTGCACAAGGCAGCAAGAAGGAGCGAAGACGGCGAGAGAAGGGTGTGCCGCGGCTCCAAACGCAAGAGATGGCGTGGTTCAACCAACTGCTCCATGACAAAATCGAGCCGCTGAAAGTGTTGCACTACCTTCCCAATCCACTCGCGGCGACGACGATGACATCCGTCATTCCATGGGACGACTTGCCTCTCGGTATCCATCCTAAAGATGGCCATTTACCTCCACAGCGCATCCAGAACAAGCGACATCAAGTTGACAACCTTGCCGTGTTCCTTCGGCGACTCCTACGGTGCGTCCTGCTCCATGTCATCGCGCGTGCTCACGCATATCATTAGCGATGGCGACCGAGTCGTCGAGTTCTGCGCAGGCTCCGGGTACGTAGCGCTCCCTCTCGCCTGTCTCTTTCCCAAGTGTCATTTTGTGGTCCTGGACATGAAGAAACCTTCGCTGGACATCGGTACGCGCCCGCGCTGCCATCCTTGTTCACTGGTGATGTGTAGCGCACGAGCGCATCAACGCTTCCGGCCTGACCAACGTGAGCGTCTTTTGCGGCAAAGTCGACGGTACGTTAACCTACTCCTCCATCCACTTCACACGATCCATGTAGAGTACATGGATTCGTTTGACGTGGGCATTGCGCTGCATGCATGTGGCGAGGTAGTTTATGGATGTATGTACTTGTAACTTAATGTACTCATCAGGCCACGGACATGGTGCTGGAGAAGTGCCTCGAGTCGAATGCTGCGTATGTGCTGGCTCCGTGTTGTGTGGGGAAGATTAAGCACAGCTCGTTAACGTACCCTCGATCGAGCACCTTAACGAACGTCCTGTCGAGGCACGAATACGAGGTGGAGTCCATCTCAAAGCACCGGTTTTGACGTACATTACGTTAGATCGTGGCCAAGGCGGCGGACTTTGGACATGCCGCGCTGACGCTGACCGCGATCAATGCCGCGCGACGGCGGTGCAAAAGCGTCGTGGAGGCGGATCGCAACCTGCGCGCTCAAGAGGTACGTCGATCGAGATCGATTAAGTTAAGAGACGGAACCAGTCCAAAGGGTACGCCACGGCCATGTTCATCATGCACCCGGCGGCCGCCACGCCCAAGAACGACATCCTGGTCGGGTGGCCGGCGTCGCTTGCGCACATGGAAGCCCCGGGACAATTCCTCACAGACCGCGCCGTGCACTGTGCGCTGTATGGGCACGAGTTGCCACGAGCCTTGTCGTAATCCCAACGAACGTTGAATTGGCTCTACACATGGGCAAATTCCTTGATTCCAAGCATGCATGATGAGGGACTCAAAATGGGAATTCTCCCGTCGTTGGAAGCTGCTACGAGACATCGCCGAAGGACAAAGTCACCCACACGAAAAGGACACTCGGTGGGTTCCACAGTTCCCACATAAGCATGTGAGACACATAGCCGCCACGATGCTTGAATCGCCGCAGGAATGTTCTTGATCATAGTGGCCCAGTGGTGAGTAGCCGGATGGAGATGCTGGCATGACAGTCCCAACAGAGGTGGAAGGGTCACCTCCCCAAGTGGGCAGCCTTGTGACTTGTAAAACTCGGTGGAGTGCCACATGTGGTGCTGATGACGCTGCAGATTTCGTCCATTTGGATAGGCCAGGTCGTGTGTTCGAAATGGGCCTTCTTTAACTCGTGCATGAGACATCGTCACTCTCTCCCGCAGTCCGATCTTTCCTTCCTTGTCGCTACCCTGCTCTCGTTGCCGATCTGACAATGACGTCGGCGCCATCTATTCCGCACATCGCCGCCTTCGGCCATCGGCCAGCCAATGCCGTGCATATATGGACCTTTGTCACGAATGCCGTCCATAGGCATTGGCGCAAGCGGCGGCATACTATAGTACGTAGGCATTCGTTGGTCAATCATCTTCACGCAGTGGATTGACTACTGACGGAGCATGCTCCACTTCCTTCAGTCATCACATCAACACCGCTCCTTCCACCAACAGCATCGGCGGAAGCGCTGACGTGGCCAAGGTTGAGGTGGATTCCATGGAAACTAGGCTCCGATTGGCCCATTTCAAATCCATGGAATTGAAGCTCCTTACAAATCCCAAGAGACACGTCATATTTCGCATCTGGGTGACAGACCCTTACAAACTTCAAGTCATATCCTAAATTCCATGGAATCCCTATTGTACTTGCCATTTGTATACGTATCACACTTCAAGCAGGCTCCCTTTTTTTGGTGGAATGGTGAGTCACCATCTGGACCCATTTCCGGATACGAAACAACATGCACAAGAATTGTATGCTAGAATACGGATACAGAAATGGTAGAGGGAACCCAACCCCTACTCCAAGCCAATCAAATCCCGAATAGGCACGGAGTCAATGACTTCGTTTTTGACTGGCGGCCTTTACGCAGCTTGGTGGTGGGTAGTGAAGCCTGAACTTCATTTCCGAATTTGCTCGCAATTGTCAAGATGGCTGTCGAACGCACGTTCCTGTTTACCTCCGAATCCGTCAACGAAGGGCACCCTGACAAGTTGTGCGATCAAATCTCCGACGCCGTCTTGGATGCTTGCGTCGCCCAAGACCCCAACTCCCGCGTGGCTTGCGAAACCTGCGCCAAGACCGGCATGGTCATGATCTTCGGTGAAATTACCACCCGCGCCACGATCAACTACGAAGAAGTGATCCGCAAGGCCATCAAGGAAATCGGTTACGACGACCCCGCCAAGGGCCTTGACTACAAGACCGTCAACGTGATTGTTGCCATTGAACAACAATCCCCCGAAATCCAAGCCGCTGTCGACGGTGCCAAGGACGAAGACATCGGAGCTGGTGACCAAGGTATCATGTTCGGTTATGCTACCGACGAAACCCCTGAATTGATGCCTTTGACCCACGTTTTGGCCACCCAATTGGGCGCCAAGTTGACCGAAGTGCGCAAGAACGGTACCCTTGACTGGGTGCGCCCCGATGGTAAGACCCAAGTCACCATCGAATACAAGCAAATCGATGGCCGCGTGATCCCTCAACGCGTCCATACCGTTGTCATCTCCACCCAACACAGCCCGGAAGTGACCAACGAACAAATCCACATCGACTTGATGAACCACGTGATCCTCCCTGTCATCCCGGAACAATACCTCGATGACAAGACCGTCTACCATTTGAACCCTTCTGGCCGCTTCGTCATCGGCGGCCCCCACGGTGATGCTGGTTTGACCGGTCGCAAGATCATCATTGATACCTACGGCGGATGGGGTGCCCACGGCGGGGGAGCTTTCTCCGGCAAGGACTCCACCAAGGTCGATCGCTCGGCTGCCTACGCTGCCCGCTGGGTCGCCAAGTCCTTGGTCCACCAGGGTTTGGCCAAGCGCGTGATTGTGCAACTGTCGTACGCTATCGGTGTGTCGCACCCCCTGTCCGTCCACATTGACTCGTACGGCACCGTGAAGGAAGGCTTGACTGACGACGACTTGATCGAAATCACCAACAAGAACTTCGACCTCCGCCCTGGTTGCCTCCAGCGTGACCTCAAGTTGAAGCGCCCGATCTTGCAAAAGACCGCCGCTTACGGTCACTTCGGTCGCGACCACGAGGACTTCACCTGGGAACACGTCAAGGAATTGCAATTGTAAAAGAGTAATGTAGCAACACTAGATTTGTCATCCATACTTCCATGGTTTGTTTTACTAGCAACCAATTTGATATTGCCTGAATTAATGTTCTGGATAGTTTCGAGGTTTGAAGTATAGGGGAGCTGGTCAATTGACTTGTATATAGATATTAATAAAGAGTTATGGATGGTGGCTATCTAATTTGGTCGAGCACGTTACCTTTCTGCATGGTGACACAATCAGGTAGAAGTTCCCCACTGTATCTCATACGTGGAAGCGCATGCATATATGGTGACACCATCAGGTGCAAGTTCCCCACTCCATCTCATGTGAGGAAGCGCATGATGAAGCTGGAGTGAAGTCGCTTGAATCGTCCAATGAGACCATGACAATCCAACCCTAGAGGGAAACTTCCACGGAAGTCGTAGCCTTGGTGTCACACTAATTCTGTTGTGCAACCCTATACTTTGCGTGCAGTTACGTGTTGTGAAACGTCGTCCAGAATTAGAACCACGCCAAGCGACTCTGGATTTCGCCATGCAAGCACCTCGACAACTCGACGAAGTCCAAGTCGCGACGGCGTGCGGCGCAGTGCTTCACGCGCCGGCCGACTACGTGACGTCCGACCACATCGTGGCCATTGTCGTCATCCTCGGAGTGTCCCTCTCCGGCGCGCTCCTTCCCGTCCTCGCGGCCCGGGTGTCGCTCTTCCGCAAACTCATGCCGTACGTCCGTCTCCTCAACTCCCTCGGCGTCGGAGTCATCATCGCCACGTCGCTCGTCCACATGCTTCCGCCGGGTCTCCAAGCCCTCAACAACCCGTGCCTCAACTTGGACTACCGCGGCCTCGCCATCGTACTGCTCGTGCTCACCATGCTCAGCATGCAGATCCTCGAGACGGAGATGGTCGTGTTGCTGTCCTCGACGGAGATGGCCTCGGACCTGAACGAGTCCGACCTCGAAGGACCGATCCTGTCCCCCGTGCCACACTCAGCGTTTCCGTCGTGCCACCCGAGTCTGTCATTCCAAGACCAACCCAATCCTCATCATCATCACCATCATCACCACCACCAACCCGGCGCCATCAGAGACCCCCTCGCCAAGCAGCTCAACGTCATCCTCTTCGAGTGCAGCGTCGCCGTCCACTCCATCATCATCGGCGTCGAAATGGGAGTCGCGTCCGGCGATACCTTCCACACGCTCCTCACCGCCATCAGCTTCCACCAGTTCTTTGAAGGTGTCGCGGTCGGGTCGTCCTCTCAAGGCGCGTTCAGCCAGTTCAAAACGTCCGTGTTCGTGGCGCTCGGGTTCGCCATCACCACTCCTTGCGGCATCTTCCTCGGGATTCTCATCTCTGGATCGTACGCGCCAACATCCGCGGCGGCGCTGTGGGTCAAGGGGATCCTGCATTCCGTGGCTGCTGGCATATTGCTCTACATGGGCGTGGTGGAGCTCCTCACGTATCAGTTCACGGTGAACGCGGACTTCCATGCCAAGGCGCGTCGGGACCGCTGGGCTCACTACGCGTGCATCCTCTTTGGGGCTGGCGTCATGGCGGCGATCGGGTACTGGGCCTAAGTTCGCGCCATTGGTTGGGGTGGATGTAACTGTATGTAGTAGTATTTGAATATGAGGTTGTATTGAGGGAATTATTATTCAATATTTCACAAAAACAGATGCACAATTCACTCATAATTGGCGAGATTTCGACCCTTTTTCTTCAACTCCTGCAACCGAAAAGCCTTTGATGGATTTGGCAGTTACCGGCGTTTCAAGTATCTTTTGGCATCATGGAGGGGACAAGTCCCAGCGTCGCCGTCTGCGGTGACCGCCGTAGCTGTAGCAAGAGCATGAATGGCGGCCGATGGACAGACGAGGAGCACGAAAGGTTCCTCGCAGGACTAACCGAGCACGGCCGCGAATGGAAGAAGGTCGCGTCCAAGATCAAGACGCGCACGTCTGCGCAGATCCGGTCACACGCGCAAAAGTACTTTGCCAAACTTGCCAAGGACAGTGGCGGCACCATGGACAGCCTCTCCGACGACGGCAATCTTAGCGGTGAAATGTCCTCCTTATCAATCCATCTCACGCTCCTGTTGTAGACATGGACTCGTGGTGTTCTGTGGACACGAACAACAACAAGAAACGATCCATGCCGTCGCCCGACGAGGTCCTGCGCGCCGTGTCGCCGTCTGCGCGGCAATCCCTCGACGATGCCGAAGTGTGCGCGCTCCAAGTGCTCGCGTGGTACGCCACGGCCCAGCCCAAGCGACTCTGCCTCGCAAAACCACCGCCGCCATCGCCTTCGTTTGCATTTGTGCACATCCAATCCACTTAGCGTAAATGGGGTAGTTCATCACTGTACCAACATTCTTTATATACCGTACAGTATAACTGTACCGTACAATGTCTCTTCTACTCGTGCTGCTCAGTACTTCACCGATACATTTCTCGACCACATCATCATCGCATATGGTTATAACCGATGACAAGAGGGTACGATATCGTCATCTATTTGGTGTCTTTAAAGATGGCGTCCATCAAGTGATGCGCCGCTGACCGGGGACTGATGTATCCGTGCGCGAGATCCGGCGCCAGTCGCTTGGCCTCAGCCGCCGCCTTCTTCTTGGCCAGCAGCAGCAGCTCTTCCGTGAGCTGGTTCCACATCCACTTGGACGCCTGTTTGCTGCGCTTCGCCTCCATCTTGGACGCCATCAGTTGCCGGAACTCGGTGAGCACGTCCCACACCCCCTCCACGCCGTCGCCCTCCCTCGCAGAACACATTTTCACCTGCCAAACAACGTTCACTATAACAGTATTATAGGCACAGATGTGTTTACCACGGGCTTCCAAGCTGGGTCTTTGCGTCTCACCAGTTGCAATGCATGCATGTAATCGACCGCAGTGTGCTTGGCAGCGCTACCCCGTGTACATATATATATATATATATGTACATCTCCACCATAGAACATATACTATAACTAGGTAGGTATCTATCATACCTCTTCAGCTCTCCGTCCGCCTTGTTGACCACGACAATGTCGGCAATTTCCATGATGCCTTTCTTGCTCCCTTGAAGCTCATCCCCGCCGGCGGGCGGCACGAGAAGCATGACAAAGTCCACCGTGTCGTCGATGACAATCTCGCTTTGACCCAGTCCCACGCTCTCGACCAGCACGATGTCGTACCCACATGCTTCGCAGAGCAGCACGATTTCTGCATATTCGTCAGCGCAAGGAGTAGGCGAGTATGAAGGACTACCGTTGGTGTGTTGAGCCACGCCGCCGAGGGTGCCGCGCGTGGGAGATGGACGCACAAACGCATCCGGTGCATTCGACAAGTGGGTCATGCGCGTCTTGTCCCCGAGGATGCTCCCGCCAGTCACGGACGACGACGGATCGATGGCCAGAACCGCAACCTTGTGACCTTTCTGCGTCAAGGATAGACCCAGCGTTTCGATGAACGTTGACTTCCCTGCACCGGGTGGGCCGGCGATCCCCACGCGGAACGACGCTGTTTTGGCCGCATGGTGCAGCTTGCGCTGCGCCAAGACGTGGTCCAAGAGAAGCTCGGCCTGGACGCGGTCCTTCGGAAGAGAAGACTCCACCAACGTAATGGAGCGACTGAGATGAGTGCGAGCCAACGCACTGGCGCTGAAGAGGCCATCGATGAGACGCTTTGTGCTCGGGAGGAGGGCTGTCATGATGCACTTTTTGCAATAGAGGAATTCCGGTACAATATGCAATACTACATTATTTTTCGAACGTTGGCCGATACTCCGTCCCACACAATAATGGCGTGAATTTAGAGTTTGGATGTACCGCACTTTGTATGTAAACCTTATAGACAGGAGCTATTTCTGCGTGAAATTCTCTCACCTGGGCCTGAATCACAAAAGAAGGAAAGTACAACTACTGATCTTCCCCCGAGTTTGGAACGGGCAAATATCAATACTCGGAGTACTTTGCATGCAAGAACTAATATTATAAAATGTCCAAGTTCTTTCAAAAATTCAAAAACGGCGACTAAGGTTGTCAGCGCAATTCCAACATGAAGCCGTGAACGACTTTGGTGGACAAGTACGCCTTGTATGCTATGCATTTAATAAAGCCGAATGCAACGTACTCTGAATTGGACTTATGGGCTAAGGAAGAGTTGAACCTATGCGCTGCACCATCCAAGCAGACCGTTCGAAGCACCATCAAGCGCCACCAAATCCAAAGTCTCCGTGCCGACAGCAAAGCAAGAACCATGGACCGTGTGGTTCTCCGATGCGAGGAACAGGGAGTTTGCCTTACAGGCGATCTCATTCGGCAAAGAGCGTCTTCAATCTGTGACGACCTTGTAATGCCAGATAGCCGCCGCCTGTTGTTTTCGAAAGGATAGTTATACAAGTTCCAAAGAAAACACGGCCTTACCAGCAAACGAGAGCATGGCGAGGCGGGCACTCTTCCAGATAAGCCCCCGGTCAATAATTATAATAATTTTTTTCAATCCCAAAAATTCATCCGGATAAAACATCCCTGCCTCGACCGCCAAACCACCTTCGACCACACACATAATATTGACAAGCAACCAAATCAAGTCTAGTATTGGCCCCGATTTTGGCGCGAGAAACGACCGGATAACGTTTTGAATGAATACAAATCACTTCTTATCCCCCGCTATTGTCGAATTCATCAACCAGTCCGCACGTTGAGGTGGCACGATGGACGCTCAGTATGACCTGCACGACCTTCATGACTTCTCCTACAAAGAGGTCATGAAGGTGACGTGCGATGAAGATGCCACTGTGGCATGGTGCTTAAAAGTTGGCCTGCTCAAGAACGTGATGCTCTGCCCAAAGTGCGACGGCGCCATGACCATGTCCGTCCCAACGAAGCGTTGGCGCTGCCGCCGGTCTTCTTGCGGCGATGTCCAGCGAAGCATCAAGGCGGACTCGTTCTTCGCCAAGTCAAAGTTGCCATTGACGAAGGCGGTCCGCCTGATGTTTGACTGGGCATCGCGCAAGTCAGTCTCCGTGGTAACGAAAGAGCAAGAAGTGTCGCCAACCTCGGCCGGCGACTGGTTTAACTTTTGCCGCGAGGTTTGCTCAGTCGAAATGCTAACATGCGAAATGAAGGTACGTAACTGAATTCATCTATTATCTATTCATTCATACTTTGAGTATTTTTCTGATATGTAAATACGTCTATTCATGTATTCCCCGTGTATATGCAAATGCATGTACCGTAATTTGACCACATATATATGCACATACTACTGTAGTCCACGTAGTTATATATTCACCATGTATATGCATATACACGTATTTATTTCTTCCCCACGAATATATATATATACATGTAATTATTTCTTCCCCATGAATATGCATATACATGTATGTCTTTATCCCACATGAATATAGATTTACATTTATGTACTACAGTATGCATGCATTCACCTTGTATATTTTTCTCTCATATATATGTATGTATGAGAGAAAAAATATACATATAAATATATATAATATATACATAGATATACACA
>NW_009798306.1:0-24811 GCF_000520075.1 Aphanomyces astaci | reverse complement strand
GCCAACCACTCGTCCCGTAGGAGCCTCTTGAACGGCGCCATCACACCGACATCCAGCGGCTGACACACAGATGTCGCATTCGGAGGCATCGGTACGAGGAGACTGCTCAGCTCGTCTTGAACAATGTCATAGGACTCGTCGGATACATGCGACTCAAAGTTGTCCACCAAGATGACCGACGGCGTCAATGCAGGGCAGTAGCAAGTCACGAAGGTACTGTCGCCACACGTCATTGTCCATCCATGCCTTGGGTTGTACTGCGTAGACATGGCCAGAGGGATACGTTGGCAGCTCGTTGGTTGCGATCTGACCGCCGGGTTGGCCCCGAACGACGAACAGCAGAGGCATCTTCGTCCCATCGGCACGAACGGTAAGCGCCACAGTCATGCGAAGTGAATGCCTTCTCACCCGACGACACTTTGGCATCGCCACCCCTGATTGACCAAATGTACCTCGGTGGCATGTCATAGTGAAAACCCGTCTCATCCACGTTGTAGACAGCGTCAGCATCGAAGGCGCTGTAGGCGCGGTGAAACTCCTCCGCAAACTCGTCGCGGACCTCGGTCAGTGCAGCACGGGACTTCTTGGTGTGGCCAGCGCGTTACCGAGAGTACCCATGACGATTGCAGAAGAGTTGGAGCAGACGAAGGAGGCCTTGGTATGCCATGCCGGGCTCCTTATCGGCAAGGTACAGTCGCAGCCAGTCAGGTTGGAAGCGTTTAATCCAGTTGATAATATGAGTTGTGGTCAATGCACGTTCGCGAGCACGCATCTCGGCTATGAACTCGACGAGTCCTGTTGGGTCAGGAAAGGACTCGGAGCGGCCACCATGGCTGAGTTTCATTCGCTTTTTGTTCCCGGTGTACGCCAGGATATCGTCTTGCTGGTCGGCCCAGGAGCGTATGGTTCGTCGAAGAATTCCCAGTTGAGCCGACACCTTGTAGTCCGACATAGTCTCCAGCAGTGCAATGGCCTCAAGCCTGATGGCCACTTGGTAGGCGCGCTTTGGGCCGCGAAGCGTTGAGTTCACTGTCATCAATTTGTCAATGATTGTGGCGAGACTTTTTAAAGGAATCGCGCCGGCGGGAAAATATTATAGCTACCCAATCACATGCCTTCAAATTACAAAAAAAATTGATTGGTTAAAAAAACAGTTGCTTGTCAACATAGTTCGATAGGCGAACCACTCCTTCGTTGACTGTATGCTTCTGATGCTGCACGATATTTCAAGTACAACCTTGCCCCCCCATCCCCGCCAAGACCAAAAACCGAACCATGTCCCCTATCTCAAATTCAGCGGCAACAAGAAACTCTTCACGACGTGGAAATCAAGAATCGTCGCCCACCTCAACTCAATCACGGACGAGAAGGACTTCGAATGCGTCGACAAAGGGCAACGGCCGTACCTCATGCCGTATGCCGTTTGGCTCCAATTCCGCCCCGTGGTAGACCCTAACGCCCTCCCCACAAACCTTGGGTTGGACCCAATGTTTGATAGGGATGCACTAGATATCGAAAAGAACAAGAGGTTCTATTATCTCAAAATGCAAGAAACATTTATTAGAGGACTGTTTGGTAAAACGTTACCGGCGGACTTTCTAGTACACTTACAAGGTACTATCAACAGCCCGACGCTTCAACTTCACGAAGTGTGGGCGATGCTAGAGCGGGAGTACGGACAGTCATCTCTAGATATCAGCACTGCCCTCTACAGCAAATACATTTCACTGTCGACTGAACCGTTCAACAGTGTGACGGAGTTAGTGAAACGTTCGTTACAGAACCAATTAAATGAACTTGCGCGGAAGAACTTGGGGAGATAATGATCTATGACTACCAGGTCTCGCAGGCACTAGTCACCGCGCTTCCATCGGAGTATTTTGGGTCAAGTGTGATTCAAACTCATGACGGGTTTAAGCTGCCTGTCATTGAGACAATGCACAAGCAAATCTTTAGCAACAAGAGTAGCAAAGATATTGCGGCCATGTCAAAGTTGACTGTGATGGGCGAAAGAAAGCGTCCTATTGCGGATAATGAGGTGAAGAAGACTAAGGTGTCGTCCTACACTGAATGCTTCTACTGTTATGGCACTGCGAATGTCAATGGCACTAGCCACATGAAGGCGACCTGCCTTCTTCGCATTAGCGATGAGAAGTAGAGCAAGATGCACAAGAACATCAACGACGGCGCTGCCACGCGCGGGACGATTGTTTCGAACACGGCCAAGGCGTCGAAACATCCTGTTAAAGTATCCGGAAATACCATGTCCGAAACTAATAAATCTGACCAACTTACGATCTGGATTTTTCTGACCGAAAGGGGTTTTATTTATAACATCCTTACTCAGTCGAGGTAAACCGCATATAAGACCTTGACTGAGAATGTAGATAACACATGCTTTGCTTATGTGATCCGTGCGAACATTCCAATTATTGAGTAGTGCCTCTACTTTGTCGCGACTGATCAGTAGGTTAGGATGCGGTTTCCGAACCATCGTCTTTGCATTGTTGCACATAATTTGTCGTTGTCTCATGGAGTAATGCTTTACATAATATGTTCCGTCTGAGGCAACTGCGACAAATTGAAGTTGCTTGTTCCGAAAAACAAACTTGTAGTCCCCACTGAGACTGTCGATTATGTGGTACCGGGATGTTTTTAAAGCACTTTCGCTTGGTATGTTCGAAGCCGCACTCGGCACATAGCACACATTACTGAATACAAATCGCCTGATCTCTTGGCCAGTGCTCATAAAGAATAGGTGGAATATGGACACAAATGGACCAATGAGAGTCAAGGGTGTTTTACGGTGGAAAACATGGTATGCGATACTATGTAAACATAGTGGATGACGCGTCTTCGTGGCGGTGGTGTTTCGTCCTTGTGAAAAAGAAGGAGGTTTTTGAAACGGTTAAAAACCTAATAGTAAACCTCGATAGAAAGGGTACAATGACCCTCACAGTACTACGCAGTGATGGCGGGTCAGAATTTGTGAATCGAGACTTAGACGAATTTTGTAAGAAAAAGGGACTTACATTTCAAAAGTCTATTCCATAGTCACATGAAGAGAATGGGTCCGCTGAACGAGACCATCAGGCAAAGTTTTCTAAAGTCAGATGTGCTCTCCTAGATGCACAAATGCCTGCATACTGGTGGCCTGAAGCACTACAGTACATGAACGATGTTCAGAATGGACGCCTTTGAAGCGTCTCGGTTTTAAAACACCATATGAAATTGGGTAACGCAAAGACAAGAAACTTTCCGCTAGGGCTGTAAAGTGTAAATTCCTTGGCATATCTGACGAATACAAAGGATACAGGCTGTATGATGTAGCCAACAATCGGTTCTTCATCGCACGGGACATTACGTTTGATCCTGCACCTTGCTCATCAATTGTTCAGAATGCGTTTCGAATGGATCATCCTAGTCTCTCTCAGGAAGAGATTAAAGAAATTGACGGCTTAAAACAGTCTCGAAAATGTCTCCATCCCACAAGTAAAGTGACAGTGGGAGTAGCTGACTCTTCTTCAATTAGTGCTAACGGGATAGTGGGAGCTACAATGGGCGACCCATCTCCAGCTGCAAGGATAACGGGTGATATTCCTCACGAAGGTTTTCCTCATGATGAGGTGGAGAAAACTCGACAGGATCGCCCAAGAAAGCGACCAAAGTACCTTGAGCACTATGCATGCCTCAAGTCTGTAGTTAAACAACTTACGCCTAAATTGACAGTTTCTGCAAATAGCGTATCACCACGTATCCCATGATCTTACAAAGAGGCAATGAACTCATCTGATAGTGCCATATGGCGAGGTGCTGTGGATGTCGAGTACAATGCCCTTCTCGAAAATGAGACATGGGAATCTGCTGACCTCCCATTGGGCGAAAAGGCCCTTCCCTGTCATTGGGTGTTTAATGTCAAATTTATGGCAAATGGGACAATTGAACGATATAAAGCTCGGCTGGTTGCGCAAGGATGCCACCAGCAACTAGGAATCGACTGTAACGATATATGCTCTCCTGTCGCACGATGCGAGTCTCTACGACTAGTTCTCGCACTTACTATGCTTAACCTCGAATGCCATCAAATGGATGTGGTTAAGGCATTTCTCAACGGCAGTCTCAGTGAGACGATTTACATGAGACAACCACCTGGTTTCATACAGAAACCATAACGGGTACTAAAGTTGCGGAAAAGCTTATATGGCTTGCGCCAGGCGCCGCGCATTTGGTATAATGTTTTACATGAATACCTCACAAGCATCGGTTTTGTCCGTTGTTATAAGGAATATTGTATCTACGTCCAAAAAGTGGGAGATATGAGCGAGGTATTTACTGCAAAGTCACACGATTGGCTCCTCCTTGTCGTCTACGTGGACGACATTACCATTTTCGCACCAAATGTAGGAAGGATAATGCATTGGATTAAGAACGAACTCTCGACCAGATTCAAAGTGAAGGATTTGGGCGATATAAACTACATTCTTAAAATGGAGGTCAAACGTGACCATGACAACAAAACAATGGCAATCTCTCAACAAAAGTACATTCATGATTTGTTGGAGAAATATGGAATGGCTGATGTCACACCACTATCCACACCACAGATTGTCGGACAAGAGCTGAAACCTGAAAGCACAATGTCAAAAGAGCAGATAGATGCTTAAATTTATGACTACAGGGGACTTATAGGATCATTGCAATACCTTGTTAGAGGAACAAGACCAGATATAGCAAATGCGGTTCGAGATCTCAGTCGATTTCTAACCTGTTATAACGTTACTCATTGGCAAGCGGCTTTGAGGATCCTGCGATACTTGAAAGGTACCTCGATATACGGGTCTTTACTTGGATGGCAACATCGATCAAGTAGTATACGACGTATACACAGACGCATCTTTCGCGAGTCAAACTAAAGATGGTAAATTCGTCACCGGTTATATTATTCGGATGGCAGGGATTTGTATCTGCTGGGCTACCTGCAAGCAGCATTGTAGAGCTATACAATGCTGCTTGCAGGTAGCCCAGCAGATCATACCTCTATCTACAGCTGAGTTGATCGCTCTAAGTGAGGGATGTAAAGAATGTGAGTGGATCTATGCACTACTCAATGAAATGGGACTTGTACTTAAACGACCGATAAAAGTGTGGTGCAATAGCCGCGCTGCGTTTGATTGTGTAAAGAAACCTGGAAACCACAAAGGAACAAATCATATTGATATTCGCTACCTGTTCACCCGTGAGTTATCTGAGGAAAAGATGATAGAAGTGATTTATTGTCCATCAAAGGAAATGATTGCGGACATTCTCACTAAACCTCTTCCACAAATTCAATTTGCATATCTAAGAAGCAAATTGGGTGTCAAAGATCTGCAAGAAACTCAACCACAAAGTACTTAGTGGGAGTGTTAGACATGAGCACAAGCGAGAGCCTGAAACCAAGAGTGTCTGGCCATTGAAGTACTTGTAGTTGAAGGGTGGGACAGCTGAGGACGTCGACCTCAGCTGCCCCCCCTACAGTGCAAACATTATAAATGATATTGGTAAACAGGGTGCTACAAAGGATGGACACCCTGCCGCAAGTTCAACAAAGTGTAGCTACTACTGTTTGGCTACAAAGGTGTCATTTTCAATGGCAAATCTCACTACTGGCGATGATAAGACATGGCCACTGAGCTAGAGCTCACTCTGCTTTCTGCCACCTTGGAGCCACTACATATCCTATCTGTGTGTATGCTTCTGATGCTGCACGATACGTCCATCCACGCACGCTGTTGGACAGAATAGAAGTGGCCGATGGGGAAGTCCTCAAATTCGCCCTTCTCGACAAGGTCACCAGGCATTCCCCGCATAATGAACAAGATCGGCAACTTCTCACCGTTTGCACGAACAGACATCACGGCCGTCATTCGAAATGAATGCTTTTCTCCACTTGATATCTTCGAAGATCCTTCACGCACAGCCCAAATGGCATTCGGGGGCATTTCATAGGACATCCCAGTCTCATCTACGTTGATCACACAGTCAGAGTCAAACCATCATACGAAGCATGACAGTCACGCGCAAAGTTCTTTCGGATCTCGTCGAGGTCCCCTTACCGCTTCTTCGACTTTGTCAGGCGTTGACGCGTAAAGCCATGCCTAGCGCAAAACGTTTGGAGCAGGCGCAGGTGGGTCTTGTATCCACAGCGCTTGTCCTGGAGGTACTCGGCAAGCCATTCGCGGTAGTTGCGCTTGAGGTAGTTCACGAGGTGGGTACAAGTGACGGCACGCTCATCGTCGCGGAGCTTTAGCATGAAGCCGGTCATTGCTTCAGTGTCCGGAATCTTCTCGGGGCGACTGGCGCCGTCGCCTCAAGTTGCCGTCAAAACGCATGAGACGCATGAGTTGGTCTCATTGCTGCTTCCAGCATGAGAGGTTGCTCTTCGGGATGCCCGTCACCGCTTCGACTGCACATGTACTGGCCTCTTGCATCTTCGCAAACATTTGGCGCTTCATCGCTTGGGTGTAGTGTCGCCGTGGCTTCTTCTGCGGACGATCTTGCTGCGACCTGCATGTGCCATTTTGAAGTGGCAGCCAGTACATTTTGTTGAAAGCCATCAATCGCGGGAATTTAAGATGTTTTCGCGCGAATCATCCATGTAGCCAATCGTTGCTCGGTATTTTCAAATAATTATTTGATTGGATAAAATTATTCATATATTGCGTTAAAATCAACTACTTTCTCTGTTCCATATGTGTCGACATTTGACTTCTAGGCGCCCCCGAAAATTGAATTCTTGTCCAAATTCGATTAATCCTATCATGTTTAAAAAGAGAATCAAAATCTAGAGGAAAGTTCTATTGACAGCAAAGCGGGAAAGGCAAATTTTGGCGCTCAATTTTGACTTCGCCATCTGGTCTCCGAATAAAATTACAAAATGTAGAATTCAGAATTAAAATTTCCGGGACCTCAACACATCGACAACCATGGCAGGACAACCGACCGGGAGAGAGCTCTCCTACGCCAAGAAAATGGAGGTGATCCCACCTACATCACCTGTCGACCATAGGCAAGCTTGCTCGTGGAGCAATCGCATTCACTGCCTCCCAACTCAACATCCACAGAACCACCGTCTCCTGTATCTGGAAAGTCTATCAACAAAACGCACTGGTGCCATCGTTAAGGCAGGTCGTGTCGGCCGGCCGCCGATATACACACCGGACCCGAACTGTTGCAATCGCTACGCTCGACAATGCGCTACATGTTGGAAGGCGCAGGCATTCCACTTGCATCACTCCACCGGGCCGTGAAAGCAGAAACGATTCAGCGTCGTAGCACTCGCATCAAGCCTCTGCTGTCCGACGACAACAAGGCAGAACGTATCGCATTTTGCCGTTCGCACGTTCATCCCTGCGGTCCTCTCGGCTCGCGATACGCCCACAAGCGGGCCTCCCGAAGCCCCGGTTTTCGACGACATGTGGGATCTCGTACACCTTGATGAAAAGTGTTTCAACGCGGAAAGGAACATGCGCAAGGTGTACCTGACGGAGAGTGAAGAGCATGAACAGCGCACCTGGTCAAGCAAGCGCTTCATCCCCAAGGTCATGATTCTGGCGGCGGTTGCGCGTCCTAGACATGATGATGAGCGCGGCACCAACTTCGACGGCAAGATTGGCATGTGGCCAATCGTGCAGTACCTACCTGCTGTTCTCAACTCCCGCAACCGTCCGACGGGAACGATCATGCCAACGTTGGTAAACGTGGACACTGTGGTGTACAGTGACTACGTGATCACGCGAGTCATTCCATCTATCAAGGTTTCGGATGTTTCTTATTGTTGACCAATCGGATTGAAATATCGCAAATAATTTGGAAAAAGTGTGATCTTCAAAAGTGGGCAGTAATATGGAACAGAGGAAGCAAGCCCTTATGTTCCAGGCACACTTGTTGTTGCAACTTGCCGACCATGACATTCCTCGCTGGTGAGGGACATGTGAGACTTCTTGAAGTATGTGGCGTATAGCTAACCGCCACATATTCGCGAAGTCTCACACGTTGCTCGGCAATCCCCCACGAGAGGAGGTTGAACCAACCTGTTGAAATACTTGTTTCCTCTTCACCATCATACTAGTAGGCTACTCGTCACGTCACAATTAACCACATCTACTACTGTTGTGTATGTTACAAGCACTACATTAGCATCGTAATTGCCTGTTGTGGCAGCTGCATACTACTATTACCAGTGCGGAGGGCGTCCAAGTTGCACATAAAATGTTAACAAGAATAATGATACATATTATTATCCATGACGTGTGGCTCACGGATGCTGACAATGATCGCAACTGCAGCACCGTCCGAAGGCGACTCACCACCATCTTCCTGGCCATCACACTCTCCGTCACTTGTTCAGCAAACTCGCGTCATGAGAGCAATGAGAGCAGCAGAATCAGCCACGTTGCCACACAGCGATGAGGTAAGTTCACGATGCAGGCCACGGCCGTCGTGTTCAACTGGTGTCCGCAATGGAAGCAGGTGATCCCGAGTCCACCCATTCGGTGAAGTCTGCGACTTGAGATTCGTTCGCCCCGTTGTCGCGAAGTCTACCGAGTCAAGCAGCAGCGCCGATCACTTTGATCACGACGCCGTCAACGCCGACAAACTCTTGGCTGGCTTCGACGACGGCAAGCGAATAGAGTCACTGGTTTCCACGACGATCATGATTTGTAATGATGGGCTCGACAACGTACCGATGTCGATGGCTAGATATCATCGCGGGCGTTTTACAGGCCCGCAGGCAACGCAGCAGTTGCACCACTGTCAATGGCATCCTTGATTTAGGTTGTCGCCGCCTCGGTCGCTGTTATCGCCGAGGCGGCGTTAACAGCCACAGCATTGATGATGCGTTGTGTCCTGTGTCGTTTCGAATTGAATTCATCCGGATAAATTAGTTCGTAAAGAGTTCGTAAAAGGAAAATATTTTTTGAATACTTGACCTGCATACAAAGAGCAAGGTTATGTCCGTGACACTACATTGATAGTGACCAATCACGAGGCCCCGTGTTTATCACACACTAAGTAACGAAATACACCCGAACTTTCACGAAAACCACACATGGGCTTCCAGCAGCAGTATTCGTTGGGGATGATCCCAAGGGAGTATATGCATGTGTTTGTTCACGCCACGGGCGTGTCATCAGGTACCCGTATGGTCAGTCACACACATGGTTAATTGAGTTTTGGGTTTGGACGCCGTGACAGAGTACTCCGAGTAGCTGTAAGTTCAAAGTATATAGTACTACTATGGCTGATAGTATTAGAATTAATGTGCACTGAATTCTCAGTGTAAATTAATACGAATCGACGCCAGCACCAACCACTACATTGACGACCACCACACTCGTCAAAGTAGTGGCTGGTGGTTGGTGCTGACATGGCGGTGGCGTCTGCCGTCGTTGAGTATTCCTTCCTAAAAGACGCCACCACCACGTCCACACCAACCACCATGCAGCCCCGCACATGAATGAACCACGCAAGGGGGTCGACGCCAGCACCTACCAATACGCATGTGCCATGCATGCCCAACCACTTCAGAATTATACCAATAATCCCGCATTTATAAAGCAACAGTGGATAATCACATGCAAGGTAGGTTTTGAACGACAGTGATGACAAGATTACATCACACACATGGATGGCCAGATTCTACATTACTGCAAGTTCAAGTACAAAAAAGTACGATTGATTTCGAGATTTGAACCCCGGGCATTAGCAAGGCCGCCACATATTTCAACCACGACACTGTTGGAGCTGATATATCTGTTTGAATTTGAACGTTACAGTATATTACTGCGAGTTATAACACTGTGAACACGAAACCGTTGTTTGTGCCTTTGATGTCGACTCGCAAAGCAACTTAAGCCATCGATTACACTACCGGTAATGATAGTACTGTACTACTTTGACAGTTCGGTTGTAGATATATGTGCCTCACGTGTAGTGGTACAAGTTGCTTAGTGCAATGTGGGTTTACGTGCTGGTACTGGTACATTACACTGTATTCACATGGATGTGCGTGCATTGGGGTTTTGGTGCATACGGAAGCGAATTCTACAGTACGGTGGTTAGATGTAGGGCATTATGGATAGCCTCGAAGCTAGTGTACTCCTAGAACTACTCATCGTAGGGTATACACTTTTGTTGCCGTTGAAGGCATGCTGTGGCACTGGTACATGTGTACTAGAGTCGACACAGCGTGTGTTAGCTAGAGTTTACATGTCGTTTGAATGCAACACGAGGACGTGGTAGAATACATATACTATATGAGTTATACTACCGGTAGTAGGCAGGACACTACATGTACTTACAGTACAGTACTACATTGGCTGAAATATTGGTTGGCACTACAGTACATGAACAGATATGTGATCACTGACAGTACATTTGTCCTAAGGTATAGCTTTGTTTACTGGTACTACTACAATCACACACGTATACTAGTAGCGTCCATCATGTGTAGGCATTGTAGGCATGGCTGGGTACATACTACTAGTAGTATACATGCGAAATACAAGTACACTACAATGATGTTCGTGTTGCTGAGATGTTCTACTGGTACCCTATGTAGCAAACTCACGAACGGGGTGATAAGGCAACTACATGGTGGTCCATCACCCCGACACCGCTACTCGTCTGAGGCTATTATCAAGGTGAGAATGCACTGTATAATTTGCTGCTGGCTTTGATTCTTGGCAGTAATAGTGAATCCCCCACACCCCTCGCTGCTAGCTGCGGTCAAGCAGACAGTTTAGTCTGTGCTAATCATGCAAGCTATATAACTTCTGAGGGGAGCATTGAAGCTAAGGGGGAGCACAGTAGCTGAGGGTGTGAATAGTGATTATACGTAATACCCTGGACGATCTCAGTCACCAGCAAGTGAACGACACCACCTCATACATCTCAACCCCCACGGTATGTGAAGCGACTTGGTGATCCAAGGTCTACTTAACCTGCGGCTACGGTACTTTTTAACTGCTGTATGCAGTCACAGACATCAAATGGGTCCAAGTAGGAACAGGTTTTTGCTGCTACAGTACTAGTTATTGTAGAGGGCTGCCACGTTAGCGAAGTTGAGATTGCTGCTTGATGCGTGGTGCGGGTAGAAAAAGGAGTTTGATTTCAAGAAAAACGACGAAGGGGTTCGAACCAGCGACTTTTGCCACCCCAAGCATAGCTTCTCCCAATGAGCGAATTGTGCCATGACAATATGCAATGAATATATCAAATAAACCATTGCATGAGTTCATTTATTTTAGCGCATTTCAGTTAAGACGTTTAACTGTTAGCTTGTATCCGACTACATAAATATGATTAAACAATGTATGTGATCAAGGTGTATTAAATTGGTATTTATCGAGAAAATAAGGTAGAGATTGGACAAAACTTCGGTGAGTGTGTCACGGAAGAGCAAGTGTTTACATGTACAATATGGCTCTATGAATCGGAAGTTGCGTTCAAAATGCCACACTACTACATACCGGTAACTGCATGTAATCACATTTCATTCTACCCCAACATCACCATGGACCCATTCACTGTTGTAAACTGAGTTCAACAGGGCCTTGACGACAGTAAATGTACTGTATGAGTCATAGCCAGGACACTATATGTACAGTAATTGCTGCATTGGCTGAAATATTGGTTGGCACTACAGTACATTAGCAGAAACACTCCGGGCCACATTTATGAGAACATTGACAAAAATTGGTCGTTCTCGTCAACCAATCAGAATTGTGATATGCCGTTTGGATATGACACGAAGCCAATCACATTCGACACGTGGGTGCAGAAGCACCCATGGCCACGTAGCAGAATTCGCTGGAGTTCACCTAGCTCCCATACAATACAAAACACCAGGCGGCGGTCACATTATGGGAACAAAGTTCAATACAAAAAATAATATATATGAATGAACGTTTTGCAGAATGAACATCAATAATGGGTTTTATCATCATTTTTGCGAAGCACTTCCATGCATCGACCATCCATGGTCTCGATAAGCTTGCGCAATTCATTGACTTGAATCGAGTCCCATGCAACTTGGATGGCAACATGGAGAGACCCAAGATCTCGGTATTGTCTCCCGTTGCGGTAGACATGACGCGACATTGTCGCCCAGACATTCTCGATCGGATTCAGATCTGGTGATCGAGCGGGCCATGGCATAACTGCGACGTTGAAATCTTAAAAAAACTTCATGGTCTAGCGCGAGACGTGGATCGAGGCGTTGTCTTGCTGAAACAAGAAATCAATACCATACCTGAGGTTTGCAAATGGCAAAAAGAATTATGAAAGGGTATATATGTAGTGCGACGATGCCTGTTTTCCATTCAGGAATTTAAGGAGACTTTTGCCCTCCCATGCAATCGCTCCCCACACCATGACAGACCCGCCTTCTTGCGTCGCATGACTGCCTTCTTCGATGGTCGCCTTGTGTCCCGCCAGTAATGCTTCAACCCGTCGGGGCCGTCCAGATTGAACTTTTTTTCGTCCGAAAACACCACGCATTTCCAGATCTCCACGCCCGCTCTTTCCATGGCCCAATCCAATCTTCCTTGCTTGTGGGCTTTCGTGAACCCCGAAAGCGTTTTCTCCATCATGGAGAACTCCAAGAAGTCACATCGTTAAATTTCACGCCTGACAGTTCTCGTAGAGCATGGCAAGTTGAGTTCGGAGTGGATTTCAGCAGCAGAGGCTTCGCCGCGACTTGCTTCTCGAAGCAGTTGCCGGCGGTGACGGTCGGAAAGCTTGAACTTTGGACCGGTTTTCTTGGGCTGTATCTTCTTGGTGCGTAAGCAGCGGCTTATCACGCTAAGAGGGCGTCCAGTACGCGCGCAGATTTCACGGTATGTTATACCCGCTCGCGGAGGCCTTTGATCTGTCCACGCTCTTCCCCTGTGAGTGATTGCCGCTTTTTCATGTTGAAAAATGCAGATAAATCGTGCTCATCGTCACGATTGATATACATTCTACAAAACATTCATTCATATATATTATTTTTTGTATTGAATTTTGTTGCCATAATGTGACCGCCGCCTGGTTTTTTGTATTGCATGTAAGCTAGGTGAACTCCAGCGAATTCTGCTTCTGCACCCATAGCCACGTGTCGAATGTGATTGGCTGCGTGTCATATCCAAACGGCATCTCACAATTCTTATTGGTTGACGAGAACGACAAATTTTTGTCAATGTTCTCATAAATGTGGCCCGGAGTGTATGTGATCGCTTGCGAGACTGGTGTTCCGGGTTCGAGTCCCAGAAAAAGAAATCTTTTTGTCAAGTATATTCGTAATACTACAGTCCGAAAAGAAAAATATAGACGCACCCTAAATTTTTCCAGTTTGAAAGGAGTACCGTACTATTTTGTGGATAACTATCTCTCAGTTCACTTGAAACGGTTACAAAACTTGGCCCGCAGAAGGATTTGGGCACAGTCTCAATCATTCTCAAGAAATCTACAATTTTCAAAAAAATGTCTGAAAAGAAATTATAGACGCAATTTTTGATTAACATATATTTATCAATTGATTGTCCACGACACAGGATAACTTGGGCCATTCTTGTAGGCATACCTTCAACTAGGGTTGATAAGTACTCTTGGTCGATTTCGGCCCACGATCGTAGGATTTGAGCCTTCAATTGGGCCTTGTTATCGAATTGGCGACTATTGGCATATACTTTGCGCGCCAAAACCCCCCAAACGTTCTCAATCGGGATTAGATCGGGGCTCTTAGCTGGCGATGGCATCGTACTCCATGGCATGGACTCCAACCACGCCATTGTTGAACGCGAACGATGGATGCTGGTGTTATCTTGTTGGAAGAGTGTCAGTTCGTTCAACTCCTGCATGGCAGGCAGCAGGTATGTCCGTAGGGTGTCTTGGTACTTCAGAGAGTCCTAGCGGCCTTCCAAGAACGCTAACTTGGTCTTGTTGTAGAAGCTGACGGCTCCCCAAACCATTACTGAACCGCCACCAGTGACCCTTTTGGAATAGGTATCGACCTCAGTTCTAAGGTCATGCCAATAATACTGGCATCCGTCAGGTCCGTCCAAATTAAACTTCGTTTCGTCGCTAAACATCGTGCACTTGATTTCGTCGAGCTTGCTTAGGTATTTCCCGGCAAAATGGATGCGCTCTTTCTTGTGGGTGGGTGAGAGTCGCGGACCTGATCGGCGCTTGATGTACTTAGCGAATTTCGACATTTTAAGCTCATTAAGAACTGTTGTTTGTGTTACTTTACCTCTGAGTACTGCAGGAATTTGCCTTGACGACATGCCCTTCCGTGTAGCGAGACGAAAAACTCGTCGAATCTCTCGCTTGGTCAGTGTGGTGCGTCTTCCTGGGCGTTTGGGTGCAGCAGGTCGCTTCAAACTTGCAACGTACGTCTGGAGTAGTTTTTAGACATATAAACTATTGGTACAAGGTAGTGCTCACATCGAGCGACGACTGCGCATACTCGAGTTCGAGGCGCGCCCAGACGTCAGAAAGGTTGAGGTCAGGGTTGATGATCGTGCCGGGAAGCTGAATCAGAAACGCATTTGGTAACACTTTACCAAATAAGCTCCTGATCAGGCTCTTCTGCATGCGCAGGTAATAGAAGCAATTCATCTTCACGGCCTCCAGGCTCGCTACCGTCGCGGAAGGTGGCATGTCGGCGGCGACGTCAACGTCGTTGATGATTAGCTTAAATTTCAGCCAATCAGAGTGCGCCAAGTAAGCGGCTTCTTGTCGTCCATAACATGCTTGTAGTCGTCTTCCGTCGACTGGAGATTGAGGTGCGCGATGATGCGGGCCTTCAGGGTAGTGAACATGACTTCCGGTCGTTGAACATGAGGTCCGTGACCCACTTGGCGTTGGTCGTGGCGTCGGACATGGTCACAGAGTAGTAGAAGGATGTGGGGGGCTTGGGGGTGAACTTGAGGGGGGGGCGTCGGAACTTGAAATAACAGACGTAAGCACACAACACACATAGATGTAGTGGTAGTGGCTCAAAGGAAGGTGGATTCAGAAGTGAGCTTAGCTCTAGAACCTCCATGATTATCATCGCCAAAGACATGCATACATGTAAGTAGTGCAACCTTAGCTGCACTGATTGAAGTTTGTTATATCTCTCAATATATGCAACATTCAAGAAGTGTGTGTAGGATCAAAACAAGGTAGCTATTGGCCCTCGACACACTGAAGTAGTCGAGGGATGTGAAGCCTGGAGATTTTCCAGCTTCAATGACATATATATAGCTTTAACTATGCAACTTCAATCCTTGTCTGCCTATGGTTAACACTACTTTAAAATTGTGACAATCCACAGTAACATGCGGCGACTTTACAGTTAACATAATGACAACATGATGCTGTCATCATGCTATCATCATGTTGTCATTATGTTAACTGTAAAGTCGCCACATGTTACTGTGGACTGACAGTTCGCGACATCATCCCGAAACCCCGAAACCCTGGTATATCTCAGGCAATTGAAGTCGAAACTCTATAAAAATAAATGGGTTGAATAGGTAATTTTGAGGAGTTGAGAACTCCAAAAATCCAACCCACGAAAGCGAATAACTTGTGAAATACTTTGCCGAATCATCATGAGTGAGTGTCATTTTTCACCCAGGAACATCATAACCTTTATAACATAATCCGATTTTAATTGTAAGATTATAGAGGATTTATATTTAGCTACTTCGAGGTACCGTGCAATTCTATTTCCTGTCAAGGATGCTTTGCCAATAACCATAGTTCATTAATCAATCAACATGGATATCACCTTGGAAGCATGCTTTGCCTTTGTAAAGGACGCTAGACACCGCACCGTGACCCGCGAGGAAAGACTCGACATTCTCCGCTTACACGCATGGTTCCGAAGCCAGGGCATAAAAGCAGCCTCGAAAAAAGTGGCTGAAGCTCTTGGGCGCAACATACACCTGGTGCAAGATGTGTGGCGAGAGTACCTGGAAACCCAAACTGTCACCGCTTCGACCCCATCTGCCAACCGCACTGTACACATAACTACTGTCCCACGCACGAAACAAGTGGTCGAAATGGTACAGACCTTTGTCCGAGAACGTCGTGCGACACGAACACGAACGACAGCAGCTGACATCATGGTGTACCTCAATGAGGTGTGTGTTCTCGACTTCAACAGCGACGACAAGAGACAATGGTGGTCAACTCTGCGATCCGTACAACGATTTCTCAAAGCACAAGGGTATAAGCGTGGCAGTCGAAAGGGATCTTCCACCTACCACTTGTCGAAAGCAAATGCAGAGGCGCGAGACGTCTACGTTCGCCGCATGATTGCGATCATCGACACGACCGACCGGCCGCACGTTGTGTATACGGACGAATCATACATCCATCATCACTACAAGTCCCATCATCAAAGTTTGTACGACCCGAACGACACGCAGAGTACTGCAACGAAAGAGAAACACAAAGGCAGGCGATACTGCTTCGTGGCCGCCATGCTGGACTCACCGACAATGGAGAGCAAGATCATGGCATTGGACATCTTTACTGGTGGCAAGTCGAAGGAGCCTAAAGACTACCACGGAATATTCGACACTGACTACTACGTTGCATGGTTCAAGCGACTGTTGGATGAGATGGAGGCCAGTGGGATCGCAAACGCATGGATTGTACTCGACAACGCAAAGTACCATAAGTCGTTGCCGAAATCGACCCCGACGAGTGGCCGCCGGAAGAGTGTGCAGGTTGATGCGTGCAAGGCCTTTGATATAAAGACCACGGGCAACGAATGCAAGAGTGAGCTGTGGGGGCTGCTGTCGACCTACATCAAGGCGAACATCAAGCCCATGATTGTTGACATGGCTGAGCGTCGTGGGCACAGCGTCGTCTTTACACCACCACATCATTCCGACCTCCAGCCCATTGAAACTGTGTGGGCGATTGTCAAAGGTGAGGTCGGGCGTCAATACGATAATATGACGAAGTTCCCTGAGGTAAAAGTGCGCCTGGAGGCTGCATTTGCGAACTTGAAGCCAGACTCTATAAAATGATGTGTGCGCTCTGTACAAGAAAAGCTGAAGTTGCTGCATGAACACCTTGCCCAAGTTGACGCGTTGGAGTCAGAATCGTCAGCAGCAAGTGGAAACTCAAGTGAGTGACTCCGATTAGCATCAAGTACACCTTCTTCAGGTTTATGTACTTCAATAATTCATATATTCATTTTGTAAGCTATATTTGCAGTGATGTTGTCCTATCTTCTTATACCTTGATAAGTTGATCAAGAAAAAAAATAGCAGTTCGTTGATGTCGCGAACTGTGACGTTATATTTTTCCCAAGGGATCGATCCCAGTTTGCCCGCAAGATGGAAATGGACGTGTCAGATGTTTTCTATTTCCGTCCTAACTGTTCAGGAATTTTGGTGTGGATTAGGCATTTTTTGTGTGGAATTTGGTGAATTGTGTGTTGTGCACGGCGACGTTTATGTGGGACTCGGGATTTGTATTGTGCAATTTGGTCGTGTGTGTACTTCGTCACAGTTTGTGTTTCTTCGGTCGTTTCTGTGTGTACTTCGTTATTTAGTGTGTGACAAAAGAGGTTATCGACCAATCACGAACACTTACGAAGTCTTTTGGTTCGTGATTTCTATGTATATCCGGACAAAAGAGTTCGTGAAACGGCTCAAACAGTTCGTAAAAGGGTACTGTTCACGTAAATTCATATGAAACTTGACTTGCGTTTCCCTTGCCGTCATATAGGGTTAGCCCAAGTATTGAGCTTTGCACGTCGGTTATACTACTCTGAACTTTATTATAGAGTACTTTGAGGATATTTAGCCTATCACGACAACCATAGAACAACATAGAACAACATAGAACAACAAATAGAATACTTTTGGCAGTAAACAAAATGTAAACAAGTGTTTACATTTTGTAAACTGACACGATTGGTGAACTTTCGTGCCTATTATTGACTCTATTCCACAATCTAGGAGCATAATCTCAACGTAGCGCTCTAGTATGAAATTCAAGGAGTTTAGGTTGGTATTTTTTGATGTCGAAGGTTGACGAAACCGACGAAACTTCACTGTTCGAGGTGTGATTTCAAGTGAACCAACACGAAGTTCATGAATCGGATTACATATTCGTTGAAAACTTGGTGGGAGGTCTATGGACAAAAAAATTGGAAGGATTTGGACGAAGTTTAGGTAGGTTTTGTTTAGGTCAATGTATTGAATGTTCAATTTACAAAGTGTAAACTGGGCTGTTTACATTTCGAAAACATTTTATATTCATTTTAAATTAAGACTTGTCCAACTTTTCATTCAAAATTATATTCCGTTTTGCGAGTTTTGCCCAGGCGAAACCGGTTTTCGCGGTTTCCCCCAGCCTCCTGCTCCAAATGACGAATTTTGGTTGGCTATCAAAAGTGGACATTCGCCCTGCCGTATACAGTGTTTGATTGGTAGGTATCCACCAATTAAATCGGTGCATTTGGATAAAACAGCTGGAATAAATTTGCTTCTTATTGACACACCAAATGTTCGTTATATTAACAGTAAAACTCGATACGAATTTCCAGACCACGTCGAATCGAATCTCACCGCCGAATTGAATCACGACTCGACGCTATTGGCTAATCGGTTTTTGAGTGGATTTGATTGGCTTTTGCAGAAATGACAAGTATATTCAACCAATCAGAACTCCGGCGTGATTCAACATTTAATAGACAAACCATGCGAATTTTGGAAGTTAATAGCGATCCACAATACTTGTGCCCAAATCTTAAAGATAGGCTCATTGTCCGAATAGGAGAGTTTCATCTGTTGGACAATACAATCCGGAAGAACGTTACTCAACAAAGTTCTGATTTTCTGTTGTTGCTGTTCCACTTTTGCCTTTTTTCATTTATTTTCAGCGAAATGTCACTACTTTGAATGCCATCTTTCAGCCAGGTTTCGAATTTAACCGTAGGTTGTGGTTGGTTTTTATCCTTTGATGAGAGCCATGCACCTGCATTTGAACAATTAGATTTTTGAGGTGTGCGACGAACTGCGCCGACCACACACATGGAATCTTGTCCCATCTTCCATTATAGCCTAACAGCGAGATGCCGTTTTCTTTCATATCCGCAGCCATCCGGATAAAAACTAGTACTCTTGCTTTGAAAGTATCAACCTTTGTTACTCGTGAGTCTACACTCGCAACTAAAGCTATCCACAGAATAGATGAGCTCAGCTCATGGTATATGTTCGAGTGAGGAACCTCAAACCACCGACCATCCAAGCCCATAAGTATTCCACCCTGCAACACTTCAATATGCGTGCGATCACAAACATTGCACTCAGTCAGTGTAAGTGCTAATCCAATACAAAGTACTGCTACTACTCAAAGTGAAGTACTCATATCTAACACTCCCATTCAGTATACATGCCTTAGGGCTAGTTTGGATGCCACAATATCTGTCCGAAAACGGTCTTTTTGACAGGATAAAGCTTTAATGTTATGGAATTCTTCAAAATGCGTGTGCCTGGATGCCACCGAATTTTCGGGGATTTGCCCAAATTATGACAGGAATAAAATACGCCGATATTTTTCGTGTGATTTGCCCAAATCATGACAGAAAAAAAATTACGCCGATTTGGCGTATGTTTTCCCTGGCTCTTGTCCTGGATCAACATGGGTGATATAGTTTGAATTTTCAGGAAAAGATGGAGGCATCCAGACATTTCACGACGAAATTATGGTGTCAGTTTGTAAACTTGGCGAAAAAAGAATAAGTTATCCGATCGTTTTGTGTTTGAATATCACTCGTGGTATCCAGACCAGCCCTTATCCTTTGTTTATCCTTGTAGTTTGCATACCTTGTAAGTTGCATATCCTCATGATTCGCTCAAGAATTCAACTGCTTCCCTGGTAACGCTTTCGTTTGAATATCCGCTTGCATCTCTGTAGTTCTACAGTAGTCAATCTTTACCCTTTTCTTTTCAGCAAGATCTCGTGAATATGTTTTGTCGCTAAAACCCCGAAACCAAACTATTCACCGATTTACTATCACACTATAATTGCACAGGATCACTCAATTTGTATCCTAATTCATCAATAGTGCCGCAGCCATTCACTTTCCTTGATACCTTCACGTAATGCAATAACCAATTTTCTGATTCAGCAGTAGACAATGCTACACAGCACTGCTTACAGCTACACCATGATGCGCACGTTCCCGCAGGTGGTACTAAATATCCAGTAATTCTAGTGCGATCGTTTTCTCGATTCACGAACTTGCATCCGAATATACCTTATACAGTAGGTTCTTCTCATTTCCGTCAACTAGAAGTCCATACTCGAATATTTCAATATTCGTCGGGCTGCTTCCATTGAATTGCATTATATCACGACAGGAATCTGCTTAGCTCTCATACAGCATTCGCAATGCCGCTCTAAGTACTGCAACGACCCAACAATTCCCCTAAAATCGTATGATCCAAATTTTATGAACTGTATCGTTACAATTTGTTCTCCTTTTACATTTCCCATTTTGCCATGAAACGCGCGTGCCCCACCGAAGAAGCACCGTCCGTGTCGCATGGAATCCTTCAGGTCGACCTGCTGGAGCGAAACATCGAGTTGTTGCGCAAAGAGAACGAGCAGTTGAAGAAATTTATCCGGCAAACCCAGGAACGATCGCGCTACTGGGAAGGCGAATACTTCAACAAGGTCATCAATTAACGTTACTGCACGCGCCATGGAATGGCCATCATGGAACATGACACCGACTCGGAGACTAGTGATACAGAAGGGTCAACTACTAGTAGTATTACTACAATGGACACTGTAGAAGAGGACCTAGACATAGAAAGTGAATTGTTTGATTTGTTGTCGGAATAATATACTACGAATTCTGCTATAAATTGCGCCATAAATTGTAGTTGTCAGAATCTGTAATAATCCGGATACCGGGCAATCGAATTAGAGGTTATCCGGATGTCCGGAAAGAAGAACTTGTTCTTCTTTTAGTTAGAGTAAGGTGTGGTAGGTGGGTGAAACCCACCTTGAGCTTTTGGTTAGAGTAAGGAGTGGTAGGTTGGTGAAACCCACCTTGAGCTCCGAGCTCTAAGAGAAAGGCTCTTAGCAGATGGTCCAAATAGCGCTGCTGGAAAAGGTCTCTCGTTCCTCGCTTCGCACAATGTACTCGCGCAACAGTCGCATCCTCGCTCGAAGATCCTCGTTTTCTTATCGTAGCACTGCAGCTGCACACGTCATTTCTTGGTAGTCGGTGGCCATGGCGGACATCGACCGCTCCAACAGATCAATACGAAGGAATCCACGCTACTCTGGCGGCTCTGGCTCGGTGGTACTCGATCGTTTCATGGTAAAGAGCATAATGAGAAACAAATTCCTTATTGTAACGATACAGTAACGTATCAGGATCATGTTTATTATCTTAATGGCTATACGCGATCACTTGTTCGCTCCTTCTATGCGTACTTGGCAGACGATGGCGATGATATCTATCATTTGGGCGATAAGCAAGCAACACGAGCTGCCTGTCGTGGCCGCATGCAGAGGCCAGCTGCAATGGGCCGCGAACAGCTCGTCTTGGGTTACTTTCGCTCCAGCAGGTCGACCTGAAGGATTCCATGCGACACGGAGTTTCGTTGTCTTCCATCTCTGTCAAACTATCATATTCCGTACTAAACGATTCACTGTCTGTTTCCTCTTCTACTTCTTCTATCTCGTTAACTTCCCGTGGCACGTCACGAAGTAGCATGTCCAGGAAACGTTCTTGGTAGTACGTTTCTCGCTCCTCGCATCTTGTCACGTAAGCACGCTGCTCGACGATGGTGTTTCTGAGATCCACGTTCTCGGCTCTCAACGACAGGCACGTCTGCATCAGCATATCGTAGTCGGCTTGCATGGCTGCCATCGAACGCTCCATCAAATCAATACGCAAAAATGCCGCATCGGTCCGTTGTTCTTGAGTGTCGGCTGTTCGTTTCATCGCAAAAGGTAAAATGAAATGAAAGTGAATTTATTGTAACGTTACTGTATCATGATACACTATCAGTATCATGATTATCTTAGCGGCTTGCGCCGTCTATACGCGATCACTTCTTCGCTCTTTCTATGTCGACTTGGCAAGCGATGACGATGATATATATCATTTCGGCGATAAACGCGATGGGCCGGCTCCGGGCCATGTCGTGGGCCGCCTGCAGAGGCCGGCTGCAGTGGGCCGCGCACTGCACGTCTTGGATTTCGCCTCGGTGGCATATTGAAAAATGATTAGTAATCCGATTACGTAATCAAGTTTACGTAAACAAAACATATGTTTTACCCATTAGTAATGGGTAATTTAGATCCTGATCCTGACGTCAAAATTTTCACTTTCCAAAGCTAAAACTTTTTCATTAGACCTCACTTTCCAATTTACCATGAGCACGATCAACAACAACAAACAAGTGGCGTACAACACTGAAGACCGCCAATGGGATGCTCGCATCAACGTACAAGACGATGCCTATCTCCAATCGATCATCGACAACATTGTCCTTGAGAACGCCCGCGGCAAATTCAAGTACATTCTCATCGGCGGCGTTGAAGTTGGTACGCGTCCGAACCAAACGGAATATCAAGTCAAGCATATCCACGTGGCGGCTATCTTCCACAACCGAGAGTCCAAGGCCTCAATCCTGAAGAACTGGGACGTTATTGAAGGCAACGGCTACTATCTTGTGCCTCGCAACCGCGACCTTCCTTATCAAGGCTGGAAGGACCACCACACGAAGGAATTTTCCAAGGTTTCGAGCGACAAGAAGGACTGGATCCTATTTGAAGAAGGCGAACTTCCCAAGGACCAAGGCCAAGGCATCAAGCGCAAGGGCCCTGTGTTACGAAGCGAAAGCGAGAAGAAGATGAAGACCGATGAAGTTATTATCGACATGCGACGCATGATTGAAGAAGGCAAGGCCGACGAAGCGTTCGAGACGTACCCTAGAAACTATATGATCTACGGCGAGCGTATCAAGTCCATGGTCCATCAAAAGAAGAAGGCCTTTTTCGGCAAGCACACGGACCCGCACCTTTATTTGCATGGATTCCCTGGAACCGGCAAGACCTCGTTGCTCCAGTTTATCTATGGCAACTATTACAAGAAAAACCTGGAGAACCGGTTCTGGGACCTTTACGACGAAGAAGTGCATACGCATGTCATGCTTGAAGACCTGGACAGCCTTGTCCTGGACCGCCTTGGCGTCCAATTTATCAAGACGATTTGCGACGAAGCCGGATTTGCGATCGACCAAAAGTACAAGGCACCTCAATTGACTCGTGCAACTATCCTGGTGACGTCGAATCAAGATATTGACCAGCTGATTAACTGCTGTGACGAAGTCAAGCTCATTGAAAGTACCAAGGCAGCGTTGAAGCGTCGTTTCTACCAACTCCGAGTTGACCAACTCCAGCGTTTGCTTGGACTCAAGTTAATTCCTGCATATGATCGCAAGATGCTCAAGAAGGCCGGCAACGAAGATCCTTCCAAGCTCTACATGGATTATGATTACATCCAAGACTGTCCTACTGGTCTGCCAATCAAGACACCGGAATACTACCGTCAAGTGATTAAAGATAAATACTATCAATAAACACTTTACATTTTGCCATGCAAAGAAGACATGGTTCGTTCCTTAAAAAGATACGCGGCGAAAAGCGTAAGCTCCAAGGACCTTCCAACCGACCATACAGACGTCGTAAAGGACAAGGAGATTGGTCACTACCCGGATACAACTATATGGGTCCTGGGAACGTTCTCGATGGCGCACCTGCACAAAACTTTGCCGATGAGTTCGCGTTGGAACACGATACTCTATACGGAGAGTTTGAAAAAGAAACCGGCCAAAACCCAAAGTATGTTTGGGTAGAAGGTATTGACGATTTGTTCGTCGAGAAGATGGTAATGACTCGTGACAACGCATACGAAGAAGGGGCATACCAAGCTTTTCTGCTTAAACGGAAACTTGCAGACAGTGGTATTATACCAAAAGCAAAATTCCACAAGAAGACTCATGGCTCATTTTCCAAAATGGACGAAGGTACGCACTGCTCATTATATAATTTGCCATGGTGAGAGACGACGGCGATGTTTACATGACGCAAAGCGCGCGTCAAAAACGTTGGCAGGACTACGTTGCTCGATTGGATGCCGAAAGACATCAACGTCAAACGGCTGAGGAAACTCAACAATATGCTTATGCTCCTGTAGAAAGCCAACCGATTCTAAGAACCGCGTCGATCCCATTGAGTGGAGGTGCACCAGGAGGAAATCCAGCGGAAAGCGTTACACCCGTGGATGTTCCACGGGCGATATTTACTCATCCGTTTCAAGACACCGTCACGGTTAGTTTGCCTTTTTTGAACTTTGTGACTTCGGCAAAGGTCGGAATGGCAGCTGTCCGATCAGCTGACGATGTGTATACGATGACATTTCGTTTAAATTCACCGGTTGACATCATCACTGCCTATAACTATACTGCGGATCCAACACCAACTGCAGATGTCCAGTCCGGTGCGGTCAACACGCCAATGTATTGGAAATACTACTCGACATTGTACCGGTACTACACCGTCATGCACTCGAAGTACAAAATCACGATCCGGCCACGCGACGCGTCGGGCCGACGGTTCTCTGCGTGGACTTATCACCATGGCAATCAAGGACCTCCTGTTATGGTTTCGGGGTTTCGGGGTTTCGGGGTTTCGGGGTTTCGGGGTTTCGGGGTTTCGGGGTTTCGGGGTTTCGGGGTTTCGGGGT
>NW_009798305.1:632768-635149 GCF_000520075.1 Aphanomyces astaci | reverse complement strand
ACTTTAATGTCTTAGATTTAGGGTTCTTTAACTCTATTCAAAGTCTACAGCATCAAAAATGCACTCGAACCATCGAGGAACTTATTGATGCTGTCAAAGCCGCGTTTTTTGAGTTGCCAATGGACACTGTATCAAAAACATTCATAACGTTGCAAAAAGTGATGCAAATGTCTATGGAAATGTTGGGAAGCAACAACTACAAACTTCCATTCATGAAAAAGGACGTTACCATTACCAACTTTGCCGCGTATAATGTTCAATGTGATGCATCGAGTCTTGAAGGCGCACATCTTCATTTGGATCTACGCCTTGGAGATGAGTCTCAACTTGAGGATCTGGTCAATTCGCACGAATAAGTGGAGTTCGAAGAATAATAAAAATGCATTAAAGTTTTGTTGGTTGTTATGGTATTTTAGAGTTCAATACAAAATATAAGATGTTTTGGTCATTGTCGGCATACTTTAATTAAGTCAAAAGAAGTGGACGAAGATTCCGGTACAGAGTAGTAAACAATAATAACATTTACTCTATTAACTGTCCTTTAACTTGAAATTGCAAGTAATACCAACCGCTTTGCAACTAATCGACTAGATCATTCAAATTCTACACTTCAACAATGTTGACCTCATTGTCCATTTCTACAGCGCTCCATGCCGACAACCCAAGTAGCCAGATCTTCGTCGTACTGCCGCGGTAGGATGGGTGCTCGACCGAAAGATGTTGATATTTCGATGACGCCGGGGTCAGCTTTTGCCAAATGCTTCCGAAGCGTCCGCGATAGAACGCCATAGGCCTCCGCAGCAGTTGATGCCGTGTGTATTTTGCTTAACACATCGTGGACGGCCTTGCCCATGGTGACCTGCGTGTATGGCGTTCTTGCCGGCATTTCGTCGGTTCAAAAATGGAAGAACCTTTAATATGTAATACTTTTTCCCTCCATTTATTCATGCAGGTTAAATTTGTCGAGAGGTTGCCTTTTGTCCAATCAGAGTTGATTGGCGTTTTAATTGGATGAAATAAGTTGGCCCATCAATGATCGGACACGGTAATATTAATTTTATCCCGGACACTCTGTGTGATTTGTCTCCGGAACTTTGGTACTTCGAACTGGGCCTAATACTACTCGGAGGGAGTAACGTTTTAGGACAAATTTAAATAAATCCTCGTAACGTAGGGTACCAGTCATCGGCACTGTTGTAAGCCAATAGAAATGCCCGAATTCCTCTTATTGGTCAAAATGTAGTCCCTCAAGAATTAGTGCCCCTTATAAATTAGATATTGGACCAGACAATTTTGTGTTGATCATACAGAAATCGTTACAGTAGCAGTTATTGTGCTTTGCACCTTTTTTGGCAATTCCAGGGTTAAATTCATTGTTTAAAAATTTCTCAGGCTTAAATAATGTCTAAAGTAACTTGAATAACGGTTGGGTGCGTTGTTTAAAGTTACTTTATCTATTGCGATGCGATGATTGGTTGGTTGAAGGTGGTTTTACTGGCACTTTCGTAAAACAAGTTGTTTGCCGTTTTCATTCTGGCAAACAACTTGCTTTACGTCAACATGTCAAGGTGCTTGACGCAATGAAACTGAAGGAGCTATGGCCGGCCACATACATGACCTCCCATCCGTGATCACTACAGTACTAACATTATCTACTCCGAGTAATGTATATAACGTTAGGGATATAGTTAGGCTACAGTACATGTAGTCGTCGCTCTGTCCAATGATTCAAAGCTATGCCATACCTTCAACTCTTGATCTGCTCTAACCTTAGCACTGTACGTGGAAGGCAAGGGCGCACTACGACTACACGATGTATAGTACTCCCATTTCACATCCTAATACGGTATGCATCGTGATGAACTGGTGCTTGTACGGCGTAAGTTGGCCTGGTGCTGCAACTCGATTACTAGCACCTGAAATAAAGTAAGGGTTGTTTTATTCTGCTGAAATGCAGAACTTGTGTTTAGCGTTGTTTTATCTTCAATCGGGCTTTTATTATTTTAAACATCTGGTTGTTTAACGCAGTTAAACAACGGGCAAACTACATGAAAAGCACAATACTTGTTGGCTGGTTTACGTTCGGCACTACAGTATTCCACCCCTCGCCTACGTTATCCTCACTCATCTACTGCATACTGTACCGCCTTGACAGGACACTTCGAAAACATGTGGGTATTTGACCCACCTGCTGATCAGTGTCCGAATAGAGAGAATGTGCAGTACAGTTCCGCAATATCTTATTCCTGTTCAAATATAATATACCTTTATCATTTTATAAATTCCAGTCTGCTCGCCTGTTTTGTACACAACCCTAATCTATACTTACTTCAAGTATAAAATTAGGCACATCACTGGTCATCAATGTAAATTTTGCAAGT
>NW_009798305.1:627374-631309 GCF_000520075.1 Aphanomyces astaci | reverse complement strand
CTTTGGTACTTCGAACTGGGCCTAATACTACTCGGAGGGAGTAACGTTTTAGGACAAATTTAAATAAATCCTCGTAACGTAGGGTACCAGTCATCGGCACTGTTGTAAGCCAATAGAAATGCCCGAATTCCTCTTATTGGTCAAAATGTAGTCCCTCAAGAATTAGTGCCCCTTATAAATTAGATATTGGACCAGACAATTTTGTGTTGATCATACAGAAATCGTTACAGTAGCAGTTATTGTGCTTTGCACCTTTTTTGGCAATTCCAGGGTTAAATTCATTGTTTAAAAATTTCTCAGGCTTAAATAATGTCTAAAGTAACTTGAATAACGGTTGGGTGCGTTGTTTAAAGTTACTTTATCTATTGCGATGCGATGATTGGTTGGTTGAAGGTGGTTTTACTGGCACTTTCGTAAAACAAGTTGTTTGCCGTTTTCATTCTGGCAAACAACTTGCTTTACGTCAACATGTCAAGGTGCTTGACGCAATGAAACTGAAGGAGCTATGGCCGGCCACATACATGACCTCCCATCCGTGATCACTACAGTACTAACATTATCTACTCCGAGTAATGTATATAACGTTAGGGATATAGTTAGGCTACAGTACATGTAGTCGTCGCTCTGTCCAATGATTCAAAGCTATGCCATACCTTCAACTCTTGATCTGCTCTAACCTTAGCACTGTACGTGGAAGGCAAGGGCGCACTACGACTACACGATGTATAGTACTCCCATTTCACATCCTAATACGGTATGCATCGTGATGAACTGGTGCTTGTACGGCGTAAGTTGGCCTGGTGCTGCAACTCGATTACTAGCACCTGAAATAAAGTAAGGGTTGTTTTATTCTGCTGAAATGCAGAACTTGTGTTTAGCGTTGTTTTATCTTCAATCGGGCTTTTATTATTTTAAACATCTGGTTGTTTAACGCAGTTAAACAACGGGCAAACTACATGAAAAGCACAATACTTGTTGGCTGGTTTACGTTCGGCACTACAGTATTCCACCCCTCGCCTACGTTATCCTCACTCATCTACTGCATACTGTACCGCCTTGACAGGACACTTCGAAAACATGTGGGTATTTGACCCACCTGCTGATCAGTGTCCGAATAGAGAGAATGTGCAGTACAGTTCCGCAATATCTTATTCCTGTTCAAATATAATATACCTTTATCATTTTATAAATTCCAGTCTGCTCGCCTGTTTTGTACACAACCCTAATCTATACTTACTTCAAGTATAAAATTAGGCACATCACTGGTCATCAATGTAAATTTTGCAAGTTGCGAAATTATTTACGTCATCGTGAACTGTCTAAATACATTGTGTTTAGGTGTATGTGACAGATCTTGACGAGCTCTTTCTCGCGAGGTCCACCGCATCATCTTAGGATAAATACTTTTTTTGACGAGGAATTAAAAATCGGCCGGCCGGCACATCAGTGGTCGATCACGTTACGATACGATAGCGCCCCCACCAAAAAATTGTATTAAATCGACAATACTACGCACTGTTACTGTAGCAATTTCTTCTATGGTGCAAGTCATCTAAAGACTACAGATCGGTCATCCTCAGGAGGGAGTAATTCCTTCGAAACAACACCGACGGTGTTGTTGCGTAATTATTGTGGAAAGTATGGTTGCGCAATTTCCTTAAATCAACAATCCGGATAACTATCCGGTTTTCCATGCATTGCGCAATGACGAAGCAGTGTGGCCGTGAATCCGGATAATTTTCCGGATTACGTCTCCATTGTCAATGCATTGCGCTATTCAAAACATGTTATTTCGAAGAATATAGCTATCCAACTACTAGTAGCTGCTACTTCCGTTGACGAAGGTCGGTCCTTGCGTCGATCCTCTGCAGCCCATTCTTCTTGTGCTAGCTTGATTAATAAGCTTGTTGAATCTTGCATGCTCTTTCGTTTTCCTACTAGTCGTTCAGAATCAATAAAGGATCAGTACCAAAATTCATATAATCAGTGAAGCTGCAACTATATACGTAGTAATTCTTAAGAATACAGAATATAAACAGTTACGAACTTATTGGCTACAAAAAATGAGAAAAACTAATTGACATAAATAAATTCAACAATTATGCTTTCTGGTAGTTATTGTGGTCACATGAACTCAACAGTACAATTCAGTATACGTCCTCAATCATCGTTTGACCGGTCACATTCGTGGTTGATTGCGCTACACCATAAAATGAGAAATAGAACTCGTACAATATATACAACCGACCTGGCGTTTGACGGGTCTTTGTCTTGGCTGCTGAAGCAAGAATATAAAAATGATTAATCCTTCAAGTGCAAATGTACCTGATATCTGACCCGGTCGATGGCGTGGTCGCAGGAACGTCAACTACAAAGAATAAAGTGCGCAACTTGCAAACAAATCATATAGATTGACCGGTCGCATTTGTGACTGGTGGTTGGCGGGATGTTTTCGTGGTTACTTGAGCTACATCATTAAATGTAAAGTATTGTGGATGTTCACATAGTTCGGAAGTTTCATGCCGTTCGGAAGATTGATGCACTACCTTACACATGTTATGTACTCAGGGACCACCACTGTTGGAGGCACGGTGAACCGCAGAGTCACGGCCATCGCCAGGTAGTCTTCACTGATATATTGGTGGTCCGTCATTGCGCAATGGACAATGGGTGAAGAGAGGAGTAATCCGAATAATTATCCGGATTGTTGATTTAAGGAAATTGCACAACCATACTTTCCACAATGATTACGCAATAACACCGTTGGTGTTGTTTCGAAGGAATTACTCCTCAAGAGGAGACGTTTTACTATTAAACGCCTCGGTTCTTTCAGTTAAACCCACGAAATGTTGACGTTAAATCGTTATTAGTTACGTTTTTGCTTGGTAGTTAGGTTAAACATTGTGAATAATCCGGATACAATGAGTGCTGTATACAAAGGCCAAGATATACTTGACACTCCTTTTCGGCCAAAATTTACCTGGTTCCATATATAAACAGGCCGGGTGGTTTAAATTCTATTACTCGATCAATTTTTCACCAATCGAAAATCTGAACCGTAACTTCTGTTGGGCTTGTCCAGTTCTATCGTTATTACGGTATATTTTCCTAAATAATATCAATACAAAGTTGGAATAGCTGTCGCAATTCAAGGCATTTATTTGTAGTCTTTAGGTGACTTGCACCATATTTCATAGAATACTCCAAGTACTTATAATAAATCAAGTCCGGGAGGGTTTAGAAACTACCCAATACTACGTAGTAATCAGATAATACTTGCAGATCGTCGTCCTCGCCATCGTGATGATAAACTATGTGTGTGTGCGACATATGTACTAGTACCAGTATATATATATAATATACTACACCTTTTCCCGATCAAAGTGCCACTTTATTCCAATCAATGTGGCGATAAAAAATATAAAACGTTTGAAACGCAAAGGATGGTTACAAAGAAACTGCACATTTCCATTACAATGTGGTTTTATTCCAATCAATGTGGTGCAAAGTCACATTCCATAGGACATATCCTCGAATCGAAGCGCCTTCTCGACATTGCGCTGACAAAACATAGCCTTCCGAATAACCAACGACTGGGTAATACATGGTAGGCTTTCCCGGGCAGCTTCTTCGAGCAATCGCATGCGACTTTCCAGGAAGGAATTGAACTCCCTGCGCTCAAACAGCAGGTTCGTGCGCGAGGCAAGAAATCTCTTGATGTGGGCCTTCAGAACGCTAAAACAACTTTCAGTAGGGTTCAACATTGGAGAGTACGGCCCAAGGCGCAGAAGTACCAAGTCCTCGTGCGGCTGAACTCGCTGCTCGGTTTGTGAGTGTGCAGGTGCGTTGTCGAGCACAATTACCACCTTCTTGCCTTGAAAGTTGGCATCCCATGTGGCACTTGACGTCACGGCCTGATAGATTTCTTTGACGAA
>NW_009798305.1:625360-626524 GCF_000520075.1 Aphanomyces astaci | reverse complement strand
AAGGACACGCATCTTCTCGGCCTCTGTCGGGCCCTTTGGTTTACTGCGAACCCTCATGGTCTGCGGCGAAACGATGAATGACGTGGAAGCAAATACTGAAGTCCTTTGGTTTCCCGCTCCTTTCCTCGGGCTTCATCTGACCACTTTGATTGGAAGAAAAACCACATTGATCCGAAATTATCCACTTTGGAAACCTTGTTAAAATTTATATTTTTTATCAAAACCACTTTGATTGGAATAAAGTGGCACTTTGATCGGAAAAAGGTGTAGTGAACGTGACCCGGCTTCGCACGGGTGGGGGTGTGTGAGGTGAATTAGTGCAGGTTGGAGTAGGTTGAAGTGGGGTAATCTGGCATTGGCGGTTACCGTACTAATACCTGCAAATCCCCGTAATAGCGTATACAACTTCCCTTCTATTTACCATAAACAACCGTGCACACCCTAAGAACCCCCCTGAAAACCCCGAAGAAAGTACAAAAGTAAATCCCAGGACACCCCGTTGGAGAACATTTAATGCTAATTCCCCGGGGTTACATGCAATCCAGGGGTTTGCGCCAGCAAACCCCTGGATTACCCCTGTAAAAATTGCGCTTGCTGGCCTTGGTCGATTTGCATTTTTTATATGAAGTCTTTATGTGCATTAAAGATTGAAGTATTAAAAGTGGTTAGCTGGAATCTCCAGGAATGACTTTTAATTATTTGATTGTGATATCGAGATTGTATTTACGAAAAAGAATTAAATTTAAGTGCATGCTTGATTAAATATGGAACGTCCTAATCGATTTGCCACTTTAACACAACTTAGTTGACGTGACAGACTGCAATGACTGTGGAATTTTGCATGTGCATACAAACATCAAGTCATGACGTGGCTGGCTGTGATCTCCCGGTCTCGTTTCGAATTACCACTGCATATTTTTTTGAATGGAAAATTGTCAAGTCGTGATGTAGCTGACTGTGATCTCCTGGTCTTGATTCGAATTGCCACTTATCATGGAAGTTTGTGTACCTGTTCAAAAGTCAAGTCAAGATGTGACTGGCTGTGATGTCCTGATTCGAATTGCCAGATTTCGTTTTTTAGTATGGAAATATGTATGCACATACAAAAGTCAAGTCATGATGTGACTGGCTGTGATGTCCTGATTCGAACTGCCAGATTTCGTT
>NW_009798305.1:620454-621723 GCF_000520075.1 Aphanomyces astaci | reverse complement strand
CTTTTAATTATTTGATTGTGATATCGAGATTGTATTTACGAAAAAGAATTAAATTTAAGTGCATGCTTGATTAAATATGGAACGTCCTAATCGATTTGCCACTTTAACACAACTTAGTTGACGTGACAGACTGCAATGACTGTGGAATTTTGCATGTGCATACAAACATCAAGTCATGACGTGGCTGGCTGTGATCTCCCGGTCTCGTTTCGAATTACCACTGCATATTTTTTTGAATGGAAAATTGTCAAGTCGTGATGTAGCTGACTGTGATCTCCTGGTCTTGATTCGAATTGCCACTTATCATGGAAGTTTGTGTACCTGTTCAAAAGTCAAGTCAAGATGTGACTGGCTGTGATGTCCTGATTCGAATTGCCAGATTTCGTTTTTTAGTATGGAAATATGTATGCACATACAAAAGTCAAGTCATGATGTGACTGGATGTGATGTCCTTATTCGAATTGCCATTTTTCATTTTACTATGGAAATATGTATGCACATACAAAAGTCAAGTCATGACGTGACTGGCTGTGATGCCCCGAGTCGATTTGCTACTATGGAAATATGTATGCACATACAAAAGTCAAGTTATGACGTGGCTGGCTGTGATGCCCCGAGTCGATTTGCTACTATGGAAATATGTATGCACATACAAAAGTCAAGTTATGACGTGGCTGGCTGTAATGTCCCGAGTGGATTTGACAGTTTTCATTTTTACTATGGAAATTTGTATGAACATACAAAAGTCAAGTCATGACGTGGCTGGCTGTGATGTCCCGAGTCGTTTACTTGTTTTTATTTTTTAGTATAGAAATTTGTATGCACATACAAGTCAAGTGACGTGGCTGGCTGTGATGTCCCGAGTCGATTTACCTGATTTCATTTTTGAGTGTGCAATTTGAATGCACATACAAAAGTCAAGTCATGACTTGGCAAACTGACACACTTACTGCTGTATATATATATATAGATACACTACATATATATCGAGGACATGGTCGATGTTGTTATCCTCGTCCTTGTGCCGCCAAGATTTCGTAGCGCTGGGCGACCCGGTGTTGGTACGAGTCCGAGATGACTCCGTCATAATTGCTTGGGGATCCAATGCGATGGTACAACACGAACACAGCGCCTAGAAACAGCATCGCATCTACCCGGTCCAGGAGCCCGCCGTGGCCCGGGATGAGCGTCCCTGTGTCCTTGACCCCCGCGAGGCGCTTCAACAGACTCGCAAAAAGGTCACCGTACCGCGAGATGGCGCCGCCGACG
>NW_009798305.1:609025-613033 GCF_000520075.1 Aphanomyces astaci | reverse complement strand
GCTGAGACGTGGGCGGCTCGACCACCTCGCCCTTGAACTGCTGGCGCGCCGCTTGCAGACCTGTCTGGTCGTCCTCGACGTCAGTGGTCATCTGACCCTGTTGGACATCGTCGTAGGTCCAATCAGGAGCGCAGGTGGCAGCGGGCACGGACTGCCGCATGGAGTCCGATTGCAAGGAAAGTAGAGTGCTTCTTCGTTTAATCCGCGCACTTTACGCCCAGCCATTACGGATAGTTGCAGGTCATCTGGATAAGAAAGTCAAATATACCTTATTCAGTACCTCGGTCAGGACCAAGTCATCGGTAGCTGCTTTGGACTGAAGAATGCACAGGCCGACCACAGATTGACTAAACGTTATAGCATGATTAAGACGGGTTGAACGAGCTTTGAAGAGTCTGTGGAGGATAAATTGATGTGTATGGCCTTCGCGTGCCTGGCAATTCGATATATGTGTACTGTAGTCTGCTCTGTGAATTGTGTCTATATAAGGTAATTTCGGTTTCGGCCCTCGCGCATGTTGAGCTTGCTTGCTTGTCGCATTCTCCTCTACAACAAACTGCCCCGACGTTACAGTACTAATGTAATCCAGAACTTGCAATTGTACTCTACCCCTTCGTCATAACTTCGTGAGCTTCGCCGCTCGGTGATGTTCCCACTTTTGCACTCCCCTCTAGTTTCGCTTGAACTCCATCTAGCCAGTACTGGTCTGTGTCAACCATGAGCGGTTCATAAATTTTTCATCGAGCGTCGAGTCCCTTGTATTTCTCAGAAAAACGTTATCTGTACGTCTGTAAGACTGCAGCGGCATCATGCTGGGCTTGGCAAGCGAAGAGCTCCATGAAACATGTGTAATCCCGGTGGAAATATGGATTGTTGACCAATGGATCTCTCTCTATCAGGTTGGACCAACTGTTACAGTTGGTCTATGGAAATCACCCTAAACCCCACATTGCAGTTTAAAACGTGTATTTCCCAACACGAGATAAATTGCACCAAGTTCAAATACCAACAGTCAGAACACCCTGTTCTGATAGAGAACATCCCCACTGACCTGTCAGTGAGGTAGCAGCGTCTGCTAGCTGTGTAGGTGGTTTTTGTGCCTGCTAGTGGGTTTTCCTTATAGTAGAAGTCAGCGCAGACATTTGGTCACGGAACATCATTGGATGTCGTGGTCAATCATAGTTAATTCTGATTACCTCACCGCCTCTCCCATCAATCACGCTCGACGCCCACCCACCACAGGGTCCGGAGCTTACCGAGTGGTTCGCGGACAACCGCTCGACGGACGAGGCGATCGCGAAGTCCATCCGCAACCACGTCGATGAGTTGAACAAGTTGCAGAAGACGGTCATCGCACGTTCATGCCCGCTGGTCTACGCCTCCTTGTCCCCCACGGTCCAGCGCGATGTCGCAACCGGGATTCGCGACGAATGTGCGCATTTTGCATCATTTCGTCGCTTCGGCGGAAGTTTTCCAGCGAAGAACAACGACATGCAACGGCCATTCTCATCCTTTGCTGGTGCAGCCGACGGCCACCAACTCCATGTCATCGGCCGTGGCACAGTCCGACTCGAGGTCGCTGGCATCAACGATGACACATTAGTGATCTATCTGCAGGATGTATATCAAATCCCAGATTTACACTTCAATTTATTTTCCGTGGGTCGTGCACTACATATGGATCGACATAAAATTGTCTATATCACCCCACAGGAGTGGACTCTAGCCACCTACGACGGCGAGTTCACCGCAACCTACGACGAAGCCACCGGGTTGCATGTCATTGCGACGCGGCTTTCACTGCGCATCGCCGATCCCACATTGACCGTCGCCGTGACGCAGTCGAGTGCACAGGGCACTATGCAATGGCACCATCGACTGGGCCATCCAAGTCATGACAAGCTACGCAAATTGCGGCATCATTCGACAGTGTTTGAATTTCTATCTCTCGACAGGCCATCACGGCCCATGCTTCGTGGGACACATGTTTAAGGTCGAAGTCCAAAGTACTTACCTTTTCACACAACAAATTGCCCAAGTCGCCGAGGCCTCTGGAACAAGTGCACTCCGACGTGTGGGGTCCAATCAATATCCCCTCTATCTCTGGGGGTCGATATTTCGTCACGTTCATCGATGACTTTACCCGATCACCTTTGTGTACATCACGCAAAAGCGCGCGGACCTGTACGACAAACACAGCGCGTTCTGTCGTGACGCATGGCAGCGTTATCGCTCCGACGTCATCGAGCTTTGCTACCATCACTCACCACCTAGTGAGTTCGAGGAAATCCAAGCGCTCCAAATGGACAACGCTAAGGAGTATGTTAAACTCGGGGCCCGTATTCAAAGCGAATACGGCACCCGCCTTACGAATACGAATGCCTATACCCCGACCCAGAACCCTGTGGCTGAGGGGGGTATGGGCATGATCGTCACCATGGCTCGCTCTTTGCTACTGCATGGTAATTTACCACAGTTCTTGTGGGGCGAAGCCATTTCCCACGCAGTGTTCCTCATGAACATACTGCCGTCCACCACCATCAGTGGGGACACTCCTTATCGCCTATGGCACCAGAGCCATCCAGACTACGCACGTGTACGCGTATTTGGCTGTGTAGCGTACGCACACATCAACATACCCATGCGTGTGAACAAGCTGTCCCCCCGAGGCATGCTGTGCATGTATATTGGCTTACCTGAGACATCTCGAGGGTTCAAGCTGCTGAATATCGGCACACATTACGTGCTTACGAGCCGCGATGTGACATTCGTTGAACATCAGTTTCCCCTCCTGAAATCAGTCGAGGACGTGAAACGTCTTCGAAGTGAACATCCACAGCGGAACTGTTTCCACCGTGGACCAAAGTTCACCACCCCTCCAACCAAGCCTGCCTTCACCCCTTGGGGAGGCTGCACCGTCCACGACACCAACACCTCTACCCTCGTTTGGGGAGGCCTTTTCATGGACGACGCCTCTACCCTCATTTGGGGAGGCCGTGACATCCACGTCGCCCGCCTTGGGGGAGGCTGGGACATCAGCCCCCACCCTACTTGGGGAGGCCGAACGACCTCACCTCTACCCACACTTGGGGAGGCAGTACTTCGTGGGTCAACAGGTACAGTGTGGCAAGTCCCTGTCGTACATGACATACCCGACATCATTCCACCTGTCTGTTTGGGTGGCATCCTCCGCCACCCTTCACACCAGTCGTCCACCACTCCGACGCCGAAGTGTCGTCGAACGTTGACCTTCAACAGGAATATTTCCCCGTACCATGTACCTCGTTCCACGAGAAGTACAGACTGCCGTACTCCGACATGTGTGAGTACGACTTCCACCTCCACTCCAACGTCGTCACATACGACAACCCCGTTGCTCGCAATTCCGCCTCGGCCCTCACAGTCTCGAGCAGCGGCGATAGCACATGTCATACGTCGTCTCATCGACGTCTACCACACTGGATACGGCGGACACGTCCACGCGACGGTCCAGCTCAGTTGCATATGTCGTATATTGAGGACACCGTATATTGAGGACGCCTCAGGCGCTCAATCCCTCTCGACGCCGCAACACATCCTCCTCGCCCTCAAGGACACGACTCCTTCAGAGGAGCCTAAGACCTACAAACAGGCGATGAAATCGCAACTCAAAGCGCAGTGGCTTGAAGCCATGATGCTCGAGCTGGCAACCCATGAGGCGAACGGGTCGTTCGAACCAGCCACCTTACCTCCAGATGCGACACCACTAGGCATGCATTTGGTGTTCAAAATCAAATACGATGACTCGGCCACAGAGGCTACGAGACGCGACTTGTGATCCAAGGACACACTCAAATTCAATGCGTGGACTACGAGGAGAGCTACTCCCCGGTCATTGCCAAAGAAATCCTTCGAACGATGCTCACTCTCGGCGCGTCTCTCGACTACGAGATCGATGCAATGGATGTTATCACAGCCTTTCTCAACGGAGAAATCGACTGCGAGGTCTACGTCAAACATCCACCTGGA
>NW_009798305.1:572065-576288 GCF_000520075.1 Aphanomyces astaci | reverse complement strand
GAAAGCATGGTGCTGGGTCTCCACCTGATGGGGATGTAGCTCAAATGGTAGAGTGCCCGCTTAGCATGCGGGAGGTACAGGGATCGATACCCTGCTTCTCCATATTTTGAAGGTTCGTCATGGAGATTATGGGTATCCGCCAAGCCATGACCACCGCCGGCAGAGCTCAAGCCGATGGAGCGACTGAGCGCCAGAATCGAACTCTCGAAGATGCGCTCACATGTCAAGTGTCGTATCTAAGACAAGACTAGGTCGACCATTTGCCAACGATCAAGTATGCCCACCAAGGATCGATCCAAGCATCAACCGGCTTGACTCCGTTCGAAGTCGACACAGGCCGCAAGTTGCGCAGCCCTGCCGTGAGCGGCTCCTTGCCCAAGAATGACTTTGCCAAGAATTTTGCGGAACATCGAAAGGAAGACATTCGGATGGATCACGAGAATTTGACGAAGGCCAGCAACGACAAGCGCCGCTTGAACTTGACCTTCAAGGACTGCGATCAAGTGCTGCTTGCCTCTACAGCATGCCTGATGCTCGACAAGTCCAAGCGTCTGAAGCTGATTCCGCGATTCATTGGTCTTTTTGAGATCGTCCAAGCCATTAATGAGAACGCCACGCCCCTCATGTTGCCTCGCTCGATGTCACGTGTGCATGACTTGTTTAACGTTAATCGACTTAAGCGCTACCAGCCCAACGAATCCAATTTTGCCTCCCGGCCTATCTCGAAAGCTACTCCTGTTGTTCTCGACGAATCCAAGCGAAGAAATGTACTTTATCGAGAAACTGCTTAAGTAGCGCCAGCTTAATCGCAAGTGGGAGTACTTGGTCAAGTGGCATGGACAGCCCGAAAGCGAAGCCACGTGGGAACTGATGAAGGACATCCAGCATGTTGTGCTCTTCTAGCAATTCGTCCATGACTTGGAGTCGAGGTGTTTCAAGGTGTGGCAAGACGTCAGGGGAGAATGTAGCGATGTGGCAGGTGGGTGTGACGCCTTGCCACCATCGTGCCCGCACCCAGCTCCTAGTTGCCTGGCCCATGATGTACCCTAGCTAATGCTTGCCTGGGGATGTGGCTCAAGGGCATTTATGGCTTAGAATCGCTAGCCTAGTGAAGTCCCCCAAGGTCTCAACCGCACCCACATCGATTGCATAAAAAAGTACATATTAGCGCAGAAGTAGTGAAGTAGACGAAGAAAATTTCATCCATTGTATACAAAATTGAATATTAGAGTAGAAAGACGAAGAAGATTTCATAGGGATGAGGACTAAGGAGATCTCAGTAGATCCTCAGTTAATTCATTGTGTATTTCGTGCGCTAGCCAGACAGTAGCCAAGGTCATGACGGTTGTGGTCAAGATGAAGAATGCTCCCAAAAGGTAGTGAGCGATTGGGCTACTGGGAAAGAGGGAATGCAACGCCCACCTTGTCTTCGAGTTCAGACGGAATGAAGTTGTCTAATTGGTCACAGAACTACGAAGTTCGACAACTATTCTAGCCAATCGTAGCCTATTTAGAATAATTTTAATCACTTCTGGAGGTGATAAAATTCCACATCGTACGTACAGTGAAATTTGTTCAGCACCGGGAATATCGCAATGAAATAAAGAGGTCATTAAGAGTAGAAGGAAGACAATCCAAGAACTTCGATTACTACCGCAGACAAATAATAAGCGTAAGCGTTAGACGCGATAAAGCAGTGGTTAAACATGCTGTGTATCTTGAGTGAACCCTGGGTTCAAGTCACGGGCGCGTCGAACTTTTTTCTTTGAAAACTTCGACTTATTTTATAACCTAGGAATTCTATAGTGAACTTTATTAAAAATTGAATCAATTATCCGCCACCAATTGTGGAATTGCTTTCAAAGCTTCGGCGGATCACATCGTCAGACACCATGTAGCGATGGCTCGCTTCACCATCGCCATACGCTTTTGACAAGCGGTAGGTGAGAATGGATCACCGACTATCTGCACTTCCAATAGCTACAAGTTGCGGAGGTTGCGCTTGAAGGGTGCCATCACGTCCAGCGGCTGGAAGACGGACGTCGAATTGGGCGGCAGCGGGCAAAGGTGCGCACCCAGCTCTTCATACATGATCTTGTACGACTCATCTGACACGTGGCATTCAAAGTTGTCCAACAGCACGACTGAAGGCTCTTCGATGCTCTCGCCCAACACCTCGCGAAGGTACTGTGCCCATACACGACCATCCATCCACGCCTTTTCTTGAACGGCGTAGTAATGCCCCGGCGGGAATGTTGGGAACTCAGTTGATTCGACCCGGCCTCCAGGCGTCCCGCGCATGACAAACATCAGAGACAGCTTGGTCCCGTCCGCTCGTACCGTCAAGACAGCGGTCATGCACATGGAGTGCTTCTCGCCGGCAGAGATCTTGGAACTGCCGCCCCAGCCAGACCAAATGTAGCTTGGCGGTAGGTCATAGTACATGCCCGTTTCGCTGACGTTGAACACGCAATCATTCGAATAGGAGGCGTACTCGTGATGGAAGTCACTGGCAATTTCTTCTTGGACCTCGGCCAGCACAGTTTGTTCTTCGTCGGTTGCTGCCGGGTAAAGCCGTGCCTTTGCAGAAACACTGAAGTAGCTTTAGTGCTGTAGGCAGCGTTGTGCTTCTTGGTTGAGAGGTAGTTGAGCAGCCAGTTCCGTTGGTTTAGCTGGATTCACGTAATCATGTGTGTGGTGGTCAAAGCACGTTCGTTATCGCGTACATGATTTATGAAGTCAATTAAACTAGGTGGATCGGGAAATTCCTCGTAGCGGACGCCAGGCACAAACTTGTTGCACATCTTGTTGCCGTTCGTACGCTAGCAACTCGAAACGCTGGTGCTGCCAGCTGCGAATGGTACGTCGAGCGATCCCCATGAATCCCCAATACTCGCGATATCTCGCGGCAAGACATTGTCTCGAGGAGACCAGTGGCTTGGAGCTTCGTCGAAATGGGATATTGCTTACGTCGACTCATGTTCGGATGTGTGTGGTGATTGTGTGGACTTAGAGCATCTCCCCCGCATCCCCATATATTTTTGTTCCCATCCCTAAAATAGAGCCAGTTCACTGTTTTTGGGATGTCTGCAAAAAATCTTCCGTTTTGGTAGCTGTCCCCTTCCCAGTTGACCTCAAGCCGGAAGTGCATAGTATGACATCGAGAGGCTGCCAAGTTCACTCTGGAACAGAGTTATGAACGGTGTTTGTCTCTCTCTAGTGGTAGTTAACTTTTCAGAGATTACGACTGGATGGCATGTCGATGGTGACCATCGCCTTGCTATTGAGTTTCCCAAGGTCGGTAATGCCGGTACTTGCAAGCCTACTTGACCGTAGCGATTATGCAATCCCACGCACCAAGTTATAGAGTGTAATTGTTGCTGCGGACTCTTGTCCGTGATGCGCGAACGCATAGCTTTATGGGGTTGTGCCTCTTGGACAAACCCGCGTCCGCCGCAGCGTGGGAACGAGAGTCACCGGCAATCACTGCCGCAGCGATATAGGCCAGATATCGCTGTATGCTGGTGACTCTCGTTCAGCCACATCGTTCGCGTGCCCGACGACGGCGAGACGTGGTTTACGACATTGGGAAACTGCACGAATGGACTTGCTTTTTCCATACATATTGTAGTATATTTATTGGGACAATTAGTTGGGATATCCCAATAGTGTGCAATTTTCGGGACAAAGTGGATGTCCCAACCCCAAATTTGGTTTTCGGGACATCCGGTGGGGAAGATTTTGTCCCATCTGATGTCCCATTATCGAGTTGGGACATATTTGGGGATGCGGTGGAGATGCTAGTCCAGAGTAGAATTAATTGTTTGAAAAACGCGCGGGCGCGCTTTATAGAAATTCCGCCAATGAATGCGAGCCATTTACAATAATCAATTTGATTGGACAAATATTTACGTGACATCAGTTTTCTTCGGTGGGAATTGCATACCAGTAGGCTAAACGCGGTGATGTCGGCCGACACCGTCAGCTGTCCCCCATGACCGAATGATCAAGTTCGCAGGCATCATGGTCATGTTGAGGGAGATGTCTTTCGACACGTAGGACGGAGGAGTCACCGACAGTTGTAGGATTAACAGTAGTAGCAATAACTGTAAACATGAACGAGACCCCCAACAGAATCGACACAAGCGCGCCGCCGATGAGGTGCACCTAGACGACGACAGGAGGATCTCTAACAGCGGGACAACCACGCCATCATCATGGCA
>NW_009798305.1:568581-570814 GCF_000520075.1 Aphanomyces astaci | reverse complement strand
TATCTTCCGTTTTGGTAGCTGTCCCCTTCCCAGTTGACCTCAAGCCGGAAGTGCATAGTATGACATCGAGAGGCTGCCAAGTTCACTCTGGAACAGAGTTATGAACGGTGTTTGTCTCTCTCTAGTGGTAGTTAACTTTTCAGAGATTACGACTGGATGGCATGTCGATGGTGACCATCGCCTTGCTATTGAGTTTCCCAAGGTCGGTAATGCCGGTACTTGCAAGCCTACTTGACCGTAGCGATTATGCAATCCCACGCACCAAGTTATAGAGTGTAATTGTTGCTGCGGACTCTTGTCCGTGATGCGCGAACGCATAGCTTTATGGGGTTGTGCCTCTTGGACAAACCCGCGTCCGCCGCAGCGTGGGAACGAGAGTCACCGGCAATCACTGCCGCAGCGATATAGGCCAGATATCGCTGTATGCTGGTGACTCTCGTTCAGCCACATCGTTCGCGTGCCCGACGACGGCGAGACGTGGTTTACGACATTGGGAAACTGCACGAATGGACTTGCTTTTTCCATACATATTGTAGTATATTTATTGGGACAATTAGTTGGGATATCCCAATAGTGTGCAATTTTCGGGACAAAGTGGATGTCCCAACCCCAAATTTGGTTTTCGGGACATCCGGTGGGGAAGATTTTGTCCCATCTGATGTCCCATTATCGAGTTGGGACATATTTGGGGATGCGGTGGAGATGCTAGTCCAGAGTAGAATTAATTGTTTGAAAAACGCGCGGGCGCGCTTTATAGAAATTCCGCCAATGAATGCGAGCCATTTACAATAATCAATTTGATTGGACAAATATTTACGTGACATCAGTTTTCTTCGGTGGGAATTGCATACCAGTAGGCTAAACGCGGTGATGTCGGCCGACACCGTCAGCTGTCCCCCATGACCGAATGATCAAGTTCGCAGGCATCATGGTCATGTTGAGGGAGATGTCTTTCGACACGTAGGACGGAGGAGTCACCGACAGTTGTAGGATTAACAGTAGTAGCAATAACTGTAAACATGAACGAGACCCCCAACAGAATCGACACAAGCGCGCCGCCGATGAGGTGCACCTAGACGACGACAGGAGGATCTCTAACAGCGGGACAACCACGCCATCATCATGGCAAGGCACGGGGCTGTAAGAAGGTTCATGAAAGGAATCGAGCAGTCCTTCGACGTGAAGGACTCTGTGGGTGACTGAACGACTAAGAATGTAGACGAGTCATCCACATGGCGTTGGAGTGAGATGCGGTCGTCGTTTTATTCTCTCCTTGGAATATGGACGTGATCCTTGCTTGATGTCATGACGTAGGATCGGCTGTGGTTGATCATTCAAGGACGCTGCATGATCGTTGGAGTGAGAGGTGCTGAAATGCTATTGTCCTTCAATCGGACACAATCGCCCACACACATTCTCAACATATATACCAGTATTTATACTCGGAGATGAGGGAAATATGGCATTCAAATGGTATAATACGAATTAATCAATTCGTGTGAAGAAATCCTTGTTCTGGTCGGTAGTTGCCATGTCGGACGAGGAATTAGTATTTGTCGCCGACGCTTGTCGGTTTACAAAACCGGTTATCCGAAATATACGGATAAAACTAGTATCTACTATACTGACAAACATACTATTATAGCAATATTCATGAAGATTCACGAATATTCGAATCTTCGCAGAATTCAAAATATGCGATAACATATTGTGCTTTCGAGTGAAATTTCGTGTTGTGGCGTGGTTTCTCGTTGGAATTTAAATCGATTTGATTGGCTACTTCAGATGAGCTCAAAATTAGTAGCCAATCAAAACCTAAAGAAAAAAATTGAACCAATCAGATCGATAGTGGATCGGTTTGGTCGGCGCGATTCGATTACACCCCGTCCCCAAATTTGTATCAAATCGACAAAACCGCTATATATAAATTCTTTGAAATGTAGATTGCTGCGTTTTGATCCGGTAAAATAGCATGCGAATTTGTCGAATTCCACATATATATTATACAATATTTATACACTACATAAATGTCGAGGACATTGTCGATGTTGTTATCCGCGTCCTTGTGCCGCCAAGATATACAAGCGCCGGGCAACCAGGTCTTGGTACGAGTGCGAGATGACTTGCTCATATCCGTTTGGGGATCCAATGCGATGGTACAACACGAACACAGCGCCTAGAAACAGCATCGCATCTACCCGGTCCAGGAGCCCGCCGTGGCCCGGGATGAGCG
>NW_009798305.1:561624-565914 GCF_000520075.1 Aphanomyces astaci | reverse complement strand
GGGCGGCTCGACCACCTCGCCCTTGAACTGCTGGCGCGCCGCTTGCAGCCCTGTCTGGTCGTCCTCGACGTCAGTGGTCATCTGACCCTGTTGGACATCGTCGTAGGTCCAATCAGGAGCGCAGGTGGCGGTGGGCACGGACTGCCGCATGGAGTCCGATTGCAAGGAAAGAGTGCTTCTTCGTTTATTCCACGCACTTTACGCCCAGCCATTACGGATACTCCAAGTGAGTCAAATATATATATACCTTATTCGGTACCTCGGTCAGGACCAAGTCATCGGTAACTGCTTTGGACTGAAGAATGCACAGGCCGACCACAGATTGACTAAGCGTTATAGCATTATTGAGACGGTTGAACGAGCTTTGGAGAGTCTATGGAGGATAAATTGATGTGCGTGGCCCTTCACGTGCCTTGCGATGTGATACATACATTCTGCCCTGTGAATTGTGTTTATATAAGGTAATTTCGGTTTCTTGCTTACTTGTCGCTTTCTCCTCTACAATAAACTAATAGTATTTGTAAATGCCCCGGCGTTAGGATTCGTCCGCAGGCAACGCTGCATGAACGTTGGCTTGTGGAAATTCGTTGTCAGCTCAGGAACAGCAGAGCAGCCAATTTGAACCTGAAACTGGCTGGTCCATCAAGATCAACTGTGGTTGAGTGGGTCACTGGAGCGTGGAATGATATACCTGAGGGTGTCATTTTGAACGGCTTTCGCAAATGCCACCTTGTGGATGGTGCTGTCGTCGAGGCAGGTGTTGTGGATGACGGCGACATTGCTGGTTTGATGGCGGATATGGTAGTTGAGGCAACCATTGATCCAGCACAGGACATCGATGTTGTTGTCGCCCTCAGTTCAACTGAAATGGTTTTGTTGTAGATAATATATTATCTTGCCATTTGTAGGAGTTATTTTTTTACATAATTTCCCTGTGTACTCTGATACCCCTATCTTGTACTTCGTTAAGTAATATTTAACCAATTGTTATACTTGAAGTCGGCCAGCCAGCAACGATTTTCCATTATCCGAATTTTGACTTGTTGATAATCCTTCCGTGGTTGTAAACTAGAAGGGTTCCACGGTACAGTACTTAACCCAGAGCTTACAATTGTACTCTGCTCCGTCGTCATTTTGCACTCCCCTCTAGTTTCCCTTAAACTCCATCCAGCCAGTACTGGTCTGTGTCAACCATGAGCGGTTTCATAAAGTTAGCGCTGGGACAAGTCACTCATCTTTCTCATCGAACGTCGAGTCTCTTGTATTTCTCAGTCCGTCATGTCAGCTCCAGACAAACGTTATCTGCAGGACTGTAAGACTGTAACGGCATCATGCTGGGCTTGGCAAGCGAAGAGCTCCATGAAACCTATGCAAACCCGGTGGAAATATGGATTGCTGACCGATGGATCTCTATCAGGTTAGACCAACTGTTAGAGCTGTTCCAAGTAGAAATGGAAAAAAACGAAAAATGGGGTGACAAAATATTTCGTCCCATTTTCTACCTATTCTATGACCATGAATAAATCATTAGACTACGATGCATACTCATTGGTCAATAACACAGTCAAATATCCATTTTGGAAATGCAGCCCAGCAAACCCAGTGGTTCGCAAAAGTGTATCCGAGCCGAGCTAGAGGCTGAGTTCCAACTCTTGCGTTCAATGCCAACACCACATGGTACTGGGTACGACAACAGTGTTGATGCGCAGCGCCAAGGCAGCAACGATAGCAACACACACGGCAGTGGTCGAGTGCATCATGCCACATTGAAAAGTTGGAATGAGATTGGGACCAATGATTGGATAGTGAGGCATCCATTATTAGCCAGTGATTGGGGAAATAGCTGAGTTGCCCAAAATGGGATGAAATGGGGTCACGTACCCCATTTTGAAAAATGGATTTTGGAATGAGTTGGGTAGCGTTTTGATTGGATAATGCCCATTTTGAAAAGTACTTGGAACAGGCTCTTACCGTAGGTTTATGGAAATCACCCTAAATCCCACATTGCAGTGTAAAACGTGTACTTCGAAGTATTTCCCAAGGAGGGTCTGCTGTGTTTTGCCTCGCCTTTCAACACGAGATTAATTGCACCGAGTTCAAATGCCAACTAATCCGAGTACTACTGTAAAAGCCTAACGGTAGTGTACTTCAAGTACATAGTATTCCTGCAAATAAATAATCCACACTTTATCATCTCCAACGGTGTTTTTATTTCTATTTCAATTCGAAGTTACGGATATAGAATAGAAATCCTTGCACTATCCGGAGGGTTTGTAGCTATTTCACGCGAAAATAGAAATTCGAGTCGAAATTTCTAAAAAGTCCGGATAGTGCCAAAAGAGCAACCGAAAAAACGAAGTTTGACTTTACAGTTAACCTCTCCTTTAGCAATACCGTAGGTTAGAATTTACAGTTGGAGATGTAGATGACTCGTTAATTTGTGGTTCGCTACAAAAATAGCGACAGATTTTACAAACTAATCTCTCTAAATTTAGACGAATGGCATCACGTCAAAAACAATGTGACAATCAATACGGACCAGAGTGGTAAGTGATAAGAATCAAATCAACTGACATCGAATTGCCGATACACCATGTCAACCGCAAACATCAACGTCTTAGAGGGAACAATACCAGCATGTCTTGAGTTATCGCAGTCGTGACATCCGCCCACGCCTCGGTTGACCACATCATTGCCTGGAGTACATTGACATTGTACAAGCTCTTGAGTTTCTTCGTCATCGCATCGTCGGACACACTCGCCTCCATCGAATCCACGGTGTTGATAGCATGGTTCAACTGTCAGCGGCGGCAATGCATCTTGAAAGACGCAATGACGCCTTCTTGTCGAAACATCCAACACTGTCGCATGCATATTGTCCAAGGCGGTTGCCATCGCCGCCATGTCATCGTTTCGTCACATGGCTCTCTCAAGTCTGCTACGTTGGCGGAGATAGAGTCAATGCAACGTGCCAACATCGACCGAGCGCGTGAAGCCCTGGATGCTATGCACAAGGAGATGAATGCGACAAATTCGTTGAAGCGTGACCGAGCCCGCAAGGCCCATAACAAGAAGCGAGGCATGCAAATGGCCCAATTCGTTGTTGGAGATTACGTGCTCTATCAAGACGTGTGGCAGCACCATCGTGCCAATTTGCGGACCACATGGTGCGGCCCAGCTTTTATGACAGCTGTGACCAGCAGCTGGCTCTACGACGTCAAGAACCTCATCACTGGTGACGAGAGGGAAGCCCATGTCAGTCGCCTCAAGTTCTATGCCGACAAGAGTTTGCATGTGTCTGAAGATTTCAAGGAGCACGTGGCCCACAATTCTGAGGGTTACGAGGTGGAGGCCATCGTGGATGCCCGTTATGTGGCCGCCAAGAAGGACTATGAAGTGCTGCTTAAGTGGCGCGGCCTAAACGACGTCGAGAACTCCTGGGAGCCAGCGGCTACCATCAAGGAAGACGTTTCTGTGACGTTCAAGAAGTTCTGCGCCAAGAAGGGACCTCTGCCATCATCAAGCAGATGGCCAAGGCCTATTTCACGTTGGAGTAAGCCATGGGGGAAGTGTTGTCCGGCGAAAACCATGAAACAAGGGACTTCAAGTTCTCTGACATCTCAGAACTGTGATTTTCCCCGAATACTGGATTCTGATTGGCTCACTCCATACTTAACCCTTTGGGCCACATCCAAACATCTGCGTACATATATTTATTTATTTACCAATATGAATTCGGACGTAGCCAAGTAGCTTACATTTAGCTAGTGAGCGCATTTCTTTAGCTAAGCTACAAAGCGAACCCAACTTCATATAATCACTTCTGAATTTACCATCTACCTGTCTATCCTTCACGGGAGTGACAACAACGGCCTAGCCATCCACGTGTACGTAAAGACAATCGGAATGCACCATACGGCACTATATATATTTACCTTGACGTTGAAGGAAGCAGTCCCCGCCTTGATGCGGACGGCGACCTCTCCAATCGCCCACACACATTCTCAACATATATACCAATATATATACTCGGAGTATATAATATATATACACTTAATATATATCGAGGACATTGTCGATGTTGTTATCCTCGTCCTTGTGCCGCCAAGATAAAGAAGCGCCGGGCAACCAGGTCTTGGTATGAATGCGAGATGACTCGGTAATAATGGCTTGGATATCCAATGCGATGGTACAACACGAACACAGCGCCTAGAAACAGCATCGCATCTACCCGGTCCAGGAGCCCGCCGTGGCCCGGGATGAGCGTCCCTGTGTCCTTGACCCCCGCAA
>NW_009798305.1:557330-558553 GCF_000520075.1 Aphanomyces astaci | reverse complement strand
GACACGATGCGCTGCGCCATGTTGTTGGTCTGGAACGCTGCAATGAGGGGGTTCGCGCTCACGCGCTGAGACGTGGGCGGCTCGACCACCTCGCCCTTGAACTGCTGGCGCGCCGCTTGCAGCCCTGTTTGGTCGTCCTCGACGTCAGTGGTCATCTGACCCTGTTGCCCATCGTCGTAGGTCCAATCAGGAGCGCAGGTGGCGGTGGGCACGGACTGCCGCATGGAGTCCGATTGCAAGGAAAGTAGAGTGCTTCTTCGTTTATTCCACGCACTTTACGCCCAGCCATTACGGTCACAGGGAGATTGTGGAAACTATGGGAAAACGTTCAATAAATCTGGATACCGTTCAACCAAGACTGAAAACCGTTCAAGCAAATTTTCTTCCCGTACAGTAACCCTGTAACCCTGAGACTTCGTCCTACCCCCGCGTGCACATACTTCGAAGAATAGTGCTTAACCCCTAGTATGAGTTGAGAGAGTACAAAAAATAAGCCTCATCTAACTAGAGTCCTCATTACTTCGTGAGCTTCACGGCTCAGTGATGTTCCATTTTATACTCCCCTCTAGTTTCCCTTGAACTCCATCTAGCCAGTACTGGTCTGTGTCAACCATGAGCGGTTTCATAAATTTAGCGCTGGGACAAGTCACCCATCTTTCTCATCGAGCGTCGAGTCTCTTGTATTTCTCAGTCCGACATGCCATGCTGGGCTTGGTAAGCGAAGAGCTCCATGAAACCTGTGCAAACCTGGTGGAAATATGGATTGCTGACCGATGGATTTCTATCAGGTTGGACCAACTGTTACAGTAGGTTTATGGAAAGCACCCTAAATCCCACATTGCAGTGTAAAACGTGTATTTCCCAAGGAGCTTCTGCTGTGTTTTACCTACACTTTCAGAATGAGATTAATTGCACCGAGTACTATTGTGCTTTGCACCTTTTTTGGCAATTCCAGGGTTAAATTCATTGTTTAAAAATTTCTCAGGCTTAAATAATGTCTAAAGTAACTTGAATAACGGTTGGGTGCGTTGTTTAAAGTTACTACATCTATTGCGATGATTGGTTGGTTGAAGGTGGTTTTACTGGCACTTTCGTAAAACAAGTTGTTTGCCGTTTTCATTCTGGCAAACAACTTGCTTTACGTCAACATGTCAACGTGCTTGACGCAATGAAACTGAAGGAGCTATGGCCACATACATGACCTCCCATCCGTGATCACTACA
>NW_009798305.1:553449-554560 GCF_000520075.1 Aphanomyces astaci | reverse complement strand
GGAAGGCAAGGGCGCACTACGACTACACGATGTATAGTACTCCCATTTCACATTCTAATACGGTATGCATCGTGATGAACTGGTGGTTGTACGGCGTAAGTTGGCCTGTGCTGCAACTCGATTAGTTAGCAGCTGAAATAAAGTAAGGGTTGTTTTATTCTGCTGAAATGCAGAACTTGTGTTTAGCGTTGTTTTATCTTCAATCGGGCTTATATTATTTTAAACGTCTGGTTGTTTAACGCAGTTAAACAACGGGCAAACTACATGAAAAGCACAATAACTACTATTAATAAGTAATAGCGTAGTGTTAGGGCTCGTCTGGTAACCGGAAATATTGCAATATTAAGGCCCAAAACGCCATTTTGGGGCCGAATTCAACAAATCTGGTCAAAATTGAAACATGTCTTGCTTGTAGAGTTTAAACCCAAATCCAATAATTCCACGTGGGATATACTCGTTGAATAGGTCCAAAACGCCATATTACAAAATGGACCTTTTACCTCATTTTAATATCCCATTTTGCCAGAAAATGCAATATTAGTTTTGAAATGTTACCAGACGCACCCCTAGTGTCCTTCACTGTCAAGTACATAGTATTCCGGAAAGTAAATAATCCACACTTTTCTACAAACTAATCTCGGCTGTCTCTATAAACTAATCCTTACCTAGTAATCACGGGATCACGGGACTTAACCAACTTATGTGACATGCGGATTGCGCAATCTCTGCCTTGTTATTTTCAAATCGATGTCCCAAGAGAATGGATTAAAGAAACGCCCAAGCCAATCAAATCACGTCCTGTCAAATTTCTGCCAATCCAAACGATTGACCCTCCGCATTGGTAAAACCACATATATAATCATCTTTGTATAGTATAGTTTGTACCAGCTTAAATGAGATCAAGTGGCCGAATGCTCTTTGGCGAAATGACTCACAAGTCCAAATTTGGGTGAAATGCACAATACCGTACTTCGTATGTTAAAGCGATCACGATGTTAAGAGCATCAAGTGGTACATCCTCCATCTTTCTATATTTATCACCCAAAGTGGATATATAATGTTTTGAAGAAAATGGTCAAAAGTTTGCCTCACGGAATTAATTCCTCTCAAT
>NW_009798305.1:550148-551473 GCF_000520075.1 Aphanomyces astaci | reverse complement strand
TATTTTGACCCGGGCTAGTCTGCTGTGTGATTCAAGCGTACAACGCGTCATCGTGCATGGTCCCTGCGTATAAGAACCACCCCCACCAACCCATGGAACATCACAACACGTGCTTCAACTCGCACCTTGCGAAAGGACGTATCAAGACAGAACATTGCATTGGTATGTTAAAAGTTCGTTTTCTGTATCTGAAACGAATGCGGAATATAATGGACGGAAAACCAGCAATGGTTAGCATTATACGAACAATTATCGCGGCCTCCATCCTGCACAACATGTTGGTCACCGAGCACGACTCTGTGCCAGCCTCGTGGATCGAACTACAGATCAACTGCAAATGTAACGCTGATTTGCATGGATGGTGGGTTAGTTTCCCATGAACAATTGCTGAAACCCAAGTTGAAAACAGTGCGAGTGATCCCACGAACAAGCGTTAGAATGTGTTGACACAAGTCCTCCAAGATACAAAGTAACCATTTTAACTTCCAAATGTACGAGGCAACCAAATTTTGTTTTGTAACATGGAAAAGCTATCGCAATACAGGGGGCGACGGATTGTTATAATTCGAGCTGGGATTCTAGAAAGATCGAAGCGCGCGAAGAGTTTCGCGCGCTTTCACGATTTTTGAATCTGCGCTCTATGGAAGAGGCCATCCCTGCACCACAAACTCCGGTACATCTCTCTGTTTAGTACGAATGACCACTAACATGACGTACAGCCACCCAGACGTGGCCCCTACAAGCGAATACCACTCTCTGCCAAGAGACGTGTGGTGGCAGCGCACGATGCAGGACAAGACTGGAAGTCTGTTGCTCGCGCCAACGGAATCAACGAGTCCACCGCAAAAGGTTGGCTCATGCTGGACTCTTTGACACCAAAACAACGCGGTAACTTACGTATCATACACATTCCCTTTTCATATGTAAGATCAGGTGGCTACAAACTACGAAAGCTGTCGCACCAGCTCGTGGACACAATGGAGGCATGGGTGGAGTTTGACTGCCAAATCACTCTCGCCGAGCTCAAAGCACGCATTCAAGTGGACTACGATATCGTCATCTCGGAAACGAGTCTACACCGTGCGCTGGAGGAGCGTGTCTTCACCTACAAAGACCTCCATTACGAGCTACTGCAGCTCAACGATGAAAGTTTCAAAAACAAACGTTCGGAATACGTTCAACAACTACGTGAACACATCATTCAAGGCAAAGTTCCGATCTGGATTGATGAAACCAACTTCAACCTCTTCACCTTCCGAACGAAGGGACGATCAAAGAAGAACACACGGGCGAAGTTTGTTCGTGGATGCTCTCAGAAGGGGAAA
>NW_009798305.1:541441-543086 GCF_000520075.1 Aphanomyces astaci | reverse complement strand
CCACGGTTAATTTCACCTTTCGAAAAAATAATTCACCTAACAGTTGTTATAATTCGAGCTGGGATTCTAGAAAGATCGAAGCGCGCGAAACTCTTCGCGCGCTTTCACCATTTTTGAATCTGCGCTCTATGGAAGAGGCCGTCCCTGCACCACAAACTCCGGTACGTCTCTCTGTTTAGTACGAATGACCACTAACATGACGTACAGCCACCCAGACGTGGCCCCTACAAGCGAATACCACTCTCTGCCAAGAGACGTGTGGTGGCAGCGCACGATGCAGGACAAGACTGGAAGTCTGTTGCTCGCGCCAACGGAATCAACGAGTCCACCGCAAAAGGTTGGCTCATGCTGGACTCTTTGACACCAAAACAACGCGGTAACTTACGTATCATACACATTCCCTTTTCATATGTAAGATCAGGTGGCTACAAACTACGAAAGCTGTCGCACCAGCTCGTGGACACAATGGAGGCATGGGTGGAGTTTGACTGCCAAATCACTCTCGCCGAGCTCAAAGCACGCATTCAAGTGGACTACGATATCGTCATCTCGGAAACGAGTCTACACCGTGCGCTGGAGGAGCGTGTCTTCACCTACAAAGACCTCCATTACGAGCTACTGCAGCTCAACGATGAAAGTTTCAAAAACAAACGTTCGGAATACGTTCAACAACTACGTGAACACATCATTCAAGGCAAAGTTCCGATCTGGATTGATGAAACCAACTTCAACCTCTTCACCTTCCGAACGAAGGGACGATCAAAGAAGAACACACGGGCGAAGTTTGTTCGTGGATGCTCTCAGAAGGGGAAAAACTTGCACATTATTGGTGCAATATCGGCGACCAATTTTGTGTTCTGCATCCGTCGACGTGGGGCGTTAAAGTCGCTTCATGCCAACGAGTGGCTCAAAACAATGCTGCGTGCTGCCAACGAGCATTTTGGTGGACTTGCCGATGTTCTTGTCATTGCTGTTAATGCCCCATGTCACTCAAGGTATGATTTATACATACTATTGCTAACCTTGTTTTGCATAGATTGAGAAACGTGTTAGAAGAAGTCGAGTTTCAAGACGCTTCGTTCTTAAAACTAGGGCCGTACTCTCCGATGTTGAACCCGATCGAGAATATGTGGTCGGCGTTAAAGAGCCGCATTAAGACATCTTTGCGCGAACGAGTCGCGGCCTCTATGGGGTCATCACCAAACGGACAGACTCGTAATGAGTTTCGCATGCAATACTTGGAACACACAGCTGACGATGCAATTGCAGGTACTCAGTGCATTCAAATCGTATTTAACTCAAGAATGAATTAGGAATTGAGCCGAATCGTTTGCATGTGTACACGGCCCGCCTTGAGCCGTTTTATGTCTGTGCTGAGAACATGGAAGACATGGATGTTGGTGCTTGAGCCGTCGATGTCATAGATTTGTTGTTTTAATTTACTTTCCATGAAATATACCGATGGTCTAGTGAAATATATTTTCGAAAGGTGAAATTAACCGTGGGTTGGGTGAATTATATCGGAGGTTGGGTGAAATATATCGCCGATATATTACATCGACGTGAAATATAATGGAGGTTGGGTGAATTATATTGGGGATTCGGTGAAATATATCAGAGGTTGGTGGAAATATATTGAAAATAA
>NW_009798305.1:528752-540539 GCF_000520075.1 Aphanomyces astaci | reverse complement strand
ATGTCACTCAAGGTATGATTTATACATACTATTGCTAACCTTGTTTTGCATAGATTGAGAAACGTGTTCGAAGAAGTCGAGTTTCAGACGCTTCGTTCTTAAAACTAGGGCCGTACTCTCCGGTGTTGAACTCGATCGAGAATATGTGGTCGGCGCTAAAGAGCCGCATTAAGACATATTTGCGCGAACGAGTCGCGTCCTTTATGGGACCACCACCAGACGGACAGACTCGTAATGAGTTTCGCATGCAATACTTGGAACACACAGCTGACGAGGCAATTGCAGGTACTTTGTGCATTAAAATCGTATTTAACTCAACAATGAATTAGGAATTGAGCCGAATCGTTTGCATGTGTACACGGCCCGCCTTGAGCCGTTTTATGTCCGTGCTGAGAACATGGAAGACATGGATGTTGGTGCTTAAGCCGTATATGTCATAGATTTGTTGTTTTAATTTACTTTCCATGAAATATACCGGTGGTCTAGTGAAATATATTTTCGAAAGGTGAAATTAACCGTGGGTTGGGTGAATTATATCGGAGGTTGGGTGAAATATATCGCCGATATATTACATCGGCGTGAAATATAATGGAGGTTGGGTGAATTATATTGATAATTCGGTGAAATATATCGGAGGTTGGTGGAAATATATTGAAAATATGCTGGAATTAAACGCAAAATGGTGTAGTACGGATACATTCGTTTTACCTCCTTTTGAATGCTATCTTCATCTTCAACACCCTGACCTGTGTTCGCTAACCAATCACACGCGCTGCGATACGCTCGCTCGATGTCGCCGATCTTTTTGCACCACGTCTTTCGTAGTCCTGTGATGAATTCCGTGCGTTGAAAGCCTCGCAAAAACCTCCGATGCGAGGGACGCTTTAGTGGACCCGCCGTGATTGCCTCCACCTTTCCAGCTGAGGTAGTTTGTTTCGACGGACATCCAAGCTATCACGACGTCAATACTGGACTTACCGTCGCCCACAACATCTTTGGTCCACAGAATTCGTTTCGATGTGGTCTTTTCGTGGATCCGATCGATGGTGTCGCTACTAGTATTGGCTTGCGAACTAGTGTACTTGCCTTTTCGTGGTGGCATGGCGTCTCGTGAATATCCGATATGAGCTGCAACTCCAGTTTTAAGCAACAACGAGGAAGTTCATCGAGTTAAACAACCACAACCTGGATCCCTTCAAATTGCAGCTTTTCGAGGACGACTATGTATCCTGTCAAAATGGTTACTTGCCGACTTGTTTAGTTTTTCTGGCAAGGTACGCTTACATCGACAAGTATTTTTTCTTTGATTATAGCCAATCGGAATGAACTTTTTAACTTGTTGCCAAGCACTTGTTGCAACTCTGACACCCACTAATGCATGAAAATTACCAATGCATGATAGGAACTTGATTGTTGAAGCGATATTGAATAGATAAATTGCACAATTTTAAGTGAATATATTAGCACACGATTGTGAATTATGGCGTATGCATTGTGCTAACCAAAGCTACCAAAAATTCCTGCATTTGTTTGCCCGGGCGAGATCACGTTCATGCTGTTGACGGTCACGCTCATTCTCTCGATGTGCGCGTTTTTCTTCACGCATATCTTCTTGTTCGAACCGGTCTTTGAGAAATGACGTCGCTATTTTGAGACTTGTGTCTTCTTCACCCGTGACGTTATCGACTGCGGTCGTAATGTGCTACAAAAAGTCAACCACTCTGGTGCGCTTCGACGGCGTGCCCGATTCATTTCCATCGCTGGCATCCATCGACACCATCGCCAATTTTCGCATCATTAACACCAGATGATTCGATGCCGTCCTTCTTCGCCGCAAGAAGTGATCCTTGAGCGCCCTTTTTCTCGACGAAGTCGTTGATTTGCGACAAATTATCTTCATACAGTTGCTCGTATTCGTTGAATTCTGTCGGTTCCGCTTCGGCGCATCGCAGTAAGTGAACGCTCCTTGTACGCCTTTGCCAGCTTGCCCAACGGATTTTGCAGCCTTGCCAGTCTTTGTACACTTTAGCACCGTCCGTTGGCCTTGAGGTCGCTTGCTATGTCCGTCCACGACTTCATGAGCGTCCCGGCCGAGGCTGTCCAGGGCTTGGCGTCGTTGACTACGATCAGGAGAGTGATGTCATCGGTGCAACAACCAAACGACTTCCGCGTCGTACCGGCGTATGCTCCAGGCTCCTCGTAAAGGGCGTTCAAGGAATCGTCCGATGTTTGAGCAGGGTTGTGCAGTGAGTTGGTGTTATACTCCATGGCGAGGAGTTTTTAAATGATGGGCTTTTGACCTTGATATGAAATCTCAAACTCAAATTGATTGGCTTCGAAAAGCGCGTATTTTTGGAGCTCTAGTTTGAATAATTTTTCGTGAATCCCAAACTCGAACTTAAACTCCACTACTTTCGAAAGAGTTGTATTGTGGCAAAAAGTTGTGTTTTGCCCCCAAATCAAGGTGCTTGCTGAAATGACACTGAAGCAGCTACTAGGCGTTAGTATGTACTATTATAGAATGACTGCTTACTATTCATACTAGTACGAACCGCTTAGGTGTGACTTCGCGTTTAGAGTTAGAGCCTGTTCCAAGTAGAATTGAAAAAAAAGAAAAATAAGATGATAAAATATTTCGTCGCATTTTCTACCCATTCTATGACCATAATTGATTGGACTTAAATCATTAGACTAAGATGCATGCTGATTGGTCAATAACACATCCATAGCCATTTTAGAAATGCAAACCGAATACGACATGAACCTCAAGCGGTGGTCCACTACAACTTGCATGTTGTACGCCGTGAAACCCTTGCGGCAATACCAACCAGGAAAGTCCGCGAATCACTTTACTGCAATCTGGCTGCCATCGAAAGCGCCGTAGACGTTTGGGAAGCCATGGCCTTCAAAGCCCATCTGCACTTCATCGCAATCAGCTTGGGTGCGCGACATGTGGACTACCTCAGCAAGAAAGCACAACTGGAGGACCAAAATCACTTCGTTGTAGTATTCGTAAGCATGTGTCTTAGAGATACCAAAAACTACGGCCGTGGTGTCAAAGCCGTCAGAGTGGGTCAGTAATGGATGTTACTGGCGAGTACTGACGAGTTGTGCCGCAACAGTGGGGGATAAGATCACAAGCCAAGATAATGTTGTCGGCGATGCGCAGAAAGGTGTGACGGGTGCAGCGCAGGTGGCGCGTGAACCATCCGTCGTCGGACTAGACTTGGTGCCACGAAGTACTGGGTACGATAACAGTGTTAATGTCAGGGACGCGGTTGCTACGTCCGTCATACGACATGAGGGTGGCGCTAACGGCAGCAACGACAGCAACACACACGGCAGTGGTCGAGTCCATGATGTCAAATTGAAAAGTTGAAATGACATTGGGATCAATGATTGGATAGTGAGACATCCATTATTAGCCAGTCATTGGGGAAATAGCAGAGTTGCCCAAAATGGGATAAAATGGGGTCATGTACCCCATTTTGAAAAATGGATTTTGGAATGAGTTGGGGAGCGTTTTGATTGGATAGTAATGCCCATTTTGAAAACTACTTGGAACAGGCTCTTAAGAACGCGGGTATACGCGAGCAATTTTAAAATAATAATGCACCGTTCATCAACAACTATTATACTACGTAGTAGTAGAGCGAACAGGGGAGAAGTGTACTGGACTCCCCCAAAAAACTCGACCACCTCTAAAATGTGATGTATTTTTATTTAAAATACACTGATCGTTAATCTGAATAAATTCACATGTCAGTTCAAAATCAACCACGCACACCATTTCAAAAACATCACTTGCAACCTTCCTTCAAACCTTCCTCGCAGCCGTTCTCATGCTACCACGCCGGCACCAGCAATCGTACACCCTGACAAGAAAACGAGCGCTCCTTGCGCAATTCGACGGGCTAGGTGTCAGCAGCCATAAGTTTTGTATGGAGAATGGCATTCCACGGATAACATGGACCACCTGGATGACACTCCGTACGAAGCTTACGGCTGCTACACGCAACACAAAGCGGCCGACGCTCGGCGGATAAGGCGCCAAAGGCATCCTCCCTTTCAAGCACGACTTGCTCACGTTCATGAAGGATGTGCTACGCGATGAGCACATCCTTACCTCGATGCACAGGATCAATTCATGAAGACCTACCACAAGGCATGGCTGGATACGTATGTCGACGGTAAAGTGGGCCCTTACATGTCTCTCCTGCGCTTGTGCCAGTCGTTTTCCGCACGCCACCGCTTCTTGCAACGCGTACCATGCTACATGAAGCTCCCAGAACTCGACATGGTGCTCATCCAGAATGACTTTGCAGCGGCGTTTTGGAACAAGTACAACGACCACAACACCCCCCCGACATTATTAACGCGGATGAGACGGCCGTTTACTTCGATATGCCGCCCGGCAAGATTTGGGCAGAAGTCGGCAAGTCATCCAAGGTCGATGTGACGCAGAAACATTCTGACCGACTCACTGCCATGTTGTCCTGCCACGCCGACGTAGAGTCGAAGTTATCTATCCTTTTCATCGTGCATGGAACTCCTGGTGGCCCGATACAAGCGTGCGACGTATCCCAGCGGTCACTACTACGAAATCCAAAAGTTAGGGTGGATGGATGGTCATATCTTGACATGCTGCCGTATGAGATACATGGACCCACCGTCACCTTGGTGGACAATATCAACGCTCACGTGACCCAAGAGTCGTCGGAGTCTATTTCTCGTGACTTGTTTAGTGTGCTGGAGTCCCTCCCAACTGCACCAGCGTGTGTGAACCGTTAGACGTTGGCGTCATGGGTCCATTCAATTAACTGCTTCGCACCTTGTGGCTCGAAGAAACCCCGTGGTCACTTCAGGTGAAAAGCGCTTGGCCATGATCAAGCGATCGATCAAAGGATTTCTGCCGACGCGATCAAGAAGTCCTTAGAAAAAGCCATACCTCGACCGGAAATAGTTTAGTATAACTATGTGTAGTAATTGTTGTGTGATAGACTTCGTTGTTTGTCTTGTGCTCGGTAGGAGGGTTCTCGGGGTAACCCCCCCTCCTGAATCCAACAATCCAACAATGCTATTTTCAGCGGCTGAATCTAAGGTAAAAATATGCGACAAGAAGTTTCCCCTGTAACGTTACATGAATTTTATCCAATCAGACATGGCTCGATTTTTGCGCTTATTTTATTTTGATCCATAGCCTACAACAGGTATTGTAAACCACACCATGTCCAGTTTCTCCCCGGTTAACTGTACTGTAGTACCTGGTAGCAGAGGGAAGGGTACAACCTGAATTTGTACGATTGTCCGACTCACTGAAATTGCCGGTTCTGAGTTTAGACGTACTACAGAGAACCGAGTAGGACTGACGCAGCGTGGTACACCACAGTATATGGAATAAAGTATGCCTCGCAAGACAGTTGCCAAAAAATATATAATAAAAATCTGAACTTCAAGGAAGTGGACGAGTTTGTCATTGGTTGAATTTTAGCCACTGACAATTTGCACTGACGGGGATTCAACGCGGGACCAATGACCAGTAGGCTTATTTTGCGTTAATATTTCAATCTGACGATACCCCCGCGAAATAATCGTGGGACCCAGGGTAAGCTGGCGAAATGCTGGATGACCTGGGCACTGTAGCACTTATAGTGTGAGGGGTGAAGGAGAAGCATGAGGCGATCTGAGCAGTGCGCAACTTTTTTATTTGTGTAGATTGTACTTATTTTTGTATGTAATTATGAAAAAGTTAAAAATTGAAAATGTGACCCGAAATTTATGAAATATTTTACTAAATTTCAATAATGCCAAGTGCCTTTTCGAAAGACTTGGAGATCGTGTCGTCCTTCATTGCGTCCCAAACCTTTATCGTACGGAGAATCATGGCCATTCGCTTCTCTTGAGCTGTGACGGCCTTGTCTTCCTTGATCCACTAGGTGCGGCACTTTTGCTTGAAAGGCCGCATGACCCCGACATCAAGGGGTTGCAATACGCTTGTGGTGTTGGCGGGCACATGCTACAGAAAAGCCCCGGAATACAGCTCCTTGTTCATAATTTTGTAGCTTGTCTTCGAGACGTGGCACTTCAGGTTGTCGGTCAGCAACACAGAAGGGCTGTCCAAGGCAGGCTTGAGTACTTCGCGAAGGTACATGGACCACACGCGTTCATCCATGTACGCTTTTTCTTGCACGGCATACACAGGGCCAGGTGGGTAGGTTGGAACTTCGAAACCCTCAACACCACCTCCAGGTGTACCCTTGTCAAGGATCAGTCGTGGAAATTTCTCTCCTATACAAATCGCAAGTACAGGTCATAACAGAACCGTACCATTTCCGCGAATTCATAGGACGGCCGTCACACGATCGAAATGCTTCTGCGTCTCTCTCCAGTACCCGGGATGACTCTCCCACTTTCGCAAGCGTTCGACCAGGCGGCATTGATCCATGTACATTGTGGCTGATGCCCAAACCTCTTTTGAAACGCCGTAGCAAATTCGTCTTGTGTGGCAAACAGTTCTCCTTGTGACGCTGGACAGAGCACGCGATGTTTATAGCAATGTCGATTGGCAAAGTTCAGGCACCAATCAATCAGGCTCTTGTACGCACTGGTTTGGCTGCCATATATTGTGAGAGCCATTCGGGCTGGTCGGACTTGATCCACGTCACTAAGTGGGCGGTCGTGAGGAAGTGCTCGCCTTCGCGCACCGCCTCCACGAATTCGACCAGCTGCTTCGAGAAGTCGATGTTTTCGGATCGTCCGTGACCCCTTAGAGTCGTCTGATCTGTGGTCGGAGGACTCCAAGAAGTGAGACGCACACGCTTTCCAACGACGGAACGTAGCCTTAGGAATGTCGTAGGTTCGTGCGAACATCCTGTCGCTGGAGCAAGGTCCAAGGAGAGCATTCATGCGAAGAGACACTCGGATTTGACGCACTTTGTATCGGCGCTGATGGCGCCGAGCGACAAGTTTTGCCCTGGTCATTCATTAAATGGCATGCTTTCATGCGTGTCACCTGCAGATTTGAATTATCCAATCAGATTCAATTAGAAGAATTTGAATTGTCCAATCATACAGCACAAAAATATTTTATGTGATTGGCCAAAATACTTTCATTTGTGGTCACTTCATATTTAAATAAATATTCCCGATACCACGCTGCGTCAGTTCCTACTCGGTTTTCTGTCCTCAGTGCTTTACATGTAAAAAAATGTACATTTGTCTCAGATGGTTGTGTTTTAATGTAATGTGCATTGGTTTGACCAATGAGAGTCACGAACACAGCTACGAGGTAACGTAAAGAATAATTGATTTGCCGATTTTTGATTGTGTTGTTTGGAGCATATCTCATGCAGTTTTTACAACTTAAACTTGGTAGCTGCATTTTTATAATCCTTAGTCAAAGCTCTTTAGTTAGATTCAAACACAAGTCAATTGAAATGTGTGCAGTTGAAGTAGTAAAATTGTAAAGATATCCACTCCAAACAGTAAATCATTGATTTGCCGAAATTTAGACTTGATTAAAGTATTGCAAATGGGCTGAGCAAATGGTACAAATATCTATTTATACAGTTACTATTCGTTTATAAAGTATTTAATTATCATAGGTTTAATGTAGGTTGAAACTCTAAAAAATAATTGCTGGAATAGTATTAACTGACAAAGGGTTTTATTGTTGCTGTCATAAGTTTTATCCAATCATATCAATTCTAACATTCTATTGGGCAAGAAGTTCGGCAAATCATGCATCGGCAAATGAATCATTGTTTACGTTAACACATTACTAGTAGTGTACAACAGTTCTAGAGGGAACGACTTGATGAGTACTATGTACTGTGGTATGAAGGAGAAGTCATTAATGCTCACAACACTCGCTTATTCTTTCCACTGTCCAAATTGCCTTGACTGTTTGCCAACTTCTTTTAACGTCACTACAGTACAAGTACTACTGTACTACTACTGGAATATACAAGAGTTAATCCGTTGGGTAAGTACAAATGCGACATTTCTCCGTTCGGTAAGTATACGATTGTATTAATTTAAATTCACGTAAGTTAGTACTACTCCGTGTCTTTTTATATTGTACATTTGACGAAATTTGACCTATCATGGCGACCTCTGAGCCAAATCGAGAATTTGGATTGGCTGCTCAAAGCTGGCGTTCGCTCTGATCCTGCTGTAATTTTAATGAAGTGATTCGTTCATACTACCTCCAGACGGAAATAAACCCGCCACTTCGAAATCGTTTAAGGCCGGAAATTAACCCGCCACACGAGAACCCCCACAAATATAATAAATATGAAGACAAATACATACAAATAGCTCGCTATTTTAAATAAATAAAATTATTTATTAATACTGCAGTTCAATACTCAAAGCTATATAAAAATGAATTTAGACGCAGAACCAACACTCCTACTCGTCAGCGTCGTCCACATCGATCCCGACTTTTTCGAGCGCTGTCAATATGTTGCTCATTTCCAAGTCCGTGGCAGTTTGGAGGGACGGCTCACGCGTCACCAACGCCATGTCTTGGTCAGCAAGCAAGCCGTGACCAGTTTCGAAGACGTCTTCACTGCACATCACCGACTCGGGAGGCTTCCCACTCTTCTTCAGGGCTTCTTTCTTCATGTGCGGGACCTTGTAGGAGTTGTCGCCGGCAGCCATGATGACCTCGCGGAGACAGCACTGCAAGCCACGTTGCAGCTTACAGGGACCCTTTACAATGCGCAAGAGAAGATGGTCAACCACAGCCCGGCGCTGGTCGGATGTCAGGTCTTTCATGGAAATCGCGCCATGAATATTTTGCCGCTCAAAAATGATCAACATTCACAAACTTCGGATAAATTCAAGTGTATCCGTATGAATTTATCTTGAATTGAGTAAGTAGTCTTGAAATTTGCCTGCATTGGTTAAATTGGCATTTATTTTTCATTCGTTGCGCCAATCGGATTCGCAGGCTTGAGTACTTTCGGGAGGTGTTTTCGGATTTTTCAACTTCGAAAAATTGTTGAAAATATTCAAGTTTTCCTCTTGTGGCTGGTTTATTTCCGTCTGGAGGCAGTAGACGTAGTAAATGACAGAATAACAACCACTGAAAGTAGTCGCACCCACCTTAATCTGATCAGCAGAAGTTTCCGCCAATTTAATGGATGTGCCATATTCAGCGTTTGATTGGTAGATATCCACCAATTACATCGATGCATTTAGACGAAACACCTGGTTATGCTTTGATTGGCTGAATATATTTGTTACGTGGCTCTCATTGGCCAAACCAAATGTACATTACTATTAAACACCCATATGTGATAAATGTACACAATAAAAAGACACGGAGTGGTATGAGCTTTAGCTACGTCACAAAGGTTCGATATCCTTTTAGGAGGCAGTTTACAGTTGTTAGTATTGTCGCATTTGTACTTACCCAACGGATTAACTCGGAATCTATATGGAATGAAGTACACTGAGTAACTTACTGAAGTAGTACTTCGAAGTAGTCCCGAGTACTATTAATATAATGTGGTCTTGAACTATGACTACGCAGTAACACTCTTCCTGCTGACTTTTTCACGAAAGGATTGTCACATTGCTTTATCCTTGCGTTCATTGGTCTATTCGTATCCAATCCGTACAGTTTGGTCAATTTTTGAAAAACCTATGCACCATTATATAGAAACTTCCATATATTTTCTTCCAGAGTAGTACTAGTACAGTACAGTCCAGCAACTGTCCACATTCCACGAAATGTCTCACACAAACAACACACTAAGCTTACACGAGAACACAACCCCTCGGTGATCAACCGAATCCGTTCCTCATAATCCATTTCCCCCCCAACTACCCACATGAAGTTCTTCGTGTACGCCATCGTTGCCAGCGTCGCCATCGTGACAGGCCAAACACTCATGAGTCAGTCCCCCATCGACTTGACTGCCTACGCCAATGCCGTGGCCAACACCGGCAACTTCTCGGTCGTGTTCAACACAGCTTCGGCTGTGGTGTCGCATGAGGGCACCACCGTCAGAGCCACGTGGTCGGCAGGCCCCCAGTCGCATTTGGCCGTCAATGGCAAAGTGTACCAGTCGCTGCAACTGCACCCCCACGCTCCCAGCGAACACACTATCGGGGGCAAACAATACCCTTTCGAAGTTCATTTTGTGCACTCCGACAAGGACAAGAACCTAGCCGTGGTCGGTATCTTCTTTGACTTGGACCCCCACGACAAACCCAACCCGTTCTTGACTCAAGTGTTCAGCCAGTTTGACCAGTTGACCAAGCCTGGTGACAACTTTACGCTGGCGGCGCTCGACCCGTCGAGTCTCCATGTTAGAAACAGCAACGTATTTCGGTACTCTGGCTCGCTCACCACGGAGCCGTTCACGGAAGGTGTCGAGTGGAACGTGTTGCAAAAGGTGCATACGCTGTCCAAGGCGCAATTGAAGCAGTGGTCCAACGTCATTCACCTCCCCAACGCTCGTGAACTCCAAGCCCTGAACGGACGCGTGGTGACCTTGCTGACCAAGGACCACTCGGTGCACTAGATGGGATGAATGTTAACATAAATCTGACCCCGAAAAGTTCAATAAATGGACTTTTTCACCTAAATTTATCCATCAGATTTATGCTATCCGGGTTCATAGTAATAATCCAAAGCAATACATATTTGGTTGGGTGGAGTTGCTCTTAATGCTGTCGATCGAGTGGCTTCCCCGATGTACTCTAATCACTGAAAGCCAATCAAGCACAAAAACTAACCGTGTAAGCATATCTACCCCATATTAGCACTACGTACTAGTCATATGTGGATTAGTGCTTTCGTAATCGAACACTTTAGTGTTGTTGATGTTGCCGGTTCGAGCCCACCGTTGCTGATGATTATACGACCCTCCTAGTTTGATACAATATGTATAAAACTGTTTTATACCGTGAAAATTGAATTCGAAAGGTTTTGGCGTATCCAAGCGTCGATGGACCATTTTTCCGGTTAACGATGTCAATCATTCAATATTTCCATTTGAGACGATAAACATCGCCAAACCATCATAAACTAGACGCGATGAACGCCGTGGGGTTTGATCAGACGTACTTCACTATCTACCACCACGTTAGTACGTAAACAATGTAAACAATTCAAGGACTTGTCTTGTTTCTTAGACCATCCGTTGGGGTGGGATTTTCGAAAACCCACCATTTTAGACAATAATTGTTCCGAGCGGATAATATTGTTACGCGGAAAAGAAATATATCGAAATAATATACTCGGAGTATTGAACACCCAACATTATTTAAATATATTTCCCCCTGCCCTATCAAGTTTCAGAGGCGAATTTGTACTCCAAGTACTTTGCATTGAGGAGATTCGAGGCACTGACACCTTACTTACATGCACCAACAGTTGATCATTTACGTTAAGATTAATCACATCTAGCACACCGAGTGGTCCTTGGTCAGCAAGGTCACCACGCGTCCGTTCAGGGCTTGGAGTTCACGAGCGTTGGGGAGGTGAATGACGTTGGACCACTGCTTCAATTGCGCCTTGGACAGCGTATGCACCTTTTGCAACACGTTCCACTCGACACCTTCCGTGAACGGCTTCGTGGTGAGCGAGCCAGGGTACCGAAAGACGTTGCTTTCGCTCACATGGAGACTCGTCGGGTCGAGCGCCGGCAGCGTAAAGTTGTCGCCAGGCTTGGTCAACTGGTCAAACTGGCTGAACACTTGAGTCAAGAACGGGTTGGGCTTGTCTTGGGGGTCCAAGTCAAAGAAGATGCCGACCACGGCCAGGTTCTT
>NW_009798305.1:523688-525601 GCF_000520075.1 Aphanomyces astaci | reverse complement strand
GCATGATGTACGTACTTACTGTACATTGGTCATTTCGTCATAACGCTATTGAGGAGATGAAATGACTATTTCGTGTTGGACAGATAATTAAGCACGTGGACAGCAATACGGTATGATTTCGTTCAGGATGTCGGGGTAAGTACTTACGAGTATTTTTAGAAATTCGTCAATGTTATTGGAGGAAAAGCCTGATAATTTTATGAATAACCTACTGTGGTTGGCCGGAATCTTGACTAAACAAAGTCGTGACTAGTTGTCCACAGCTGCGAGGGGCCTTCTTATAATAATGTGTGTCCATTTTACGAGAGAATTGTCTCAGATCTTCACCTATTTTTATTCACACGTATAACGAAAACCGCGTTTATTAGCCTGGGTCTGGATTCCACGAAAAATGGCATAAAATCGCCGTTTTCCAAGAAAAACTTAATCGAAATATTCCATTTTTCGAAATTTTGTGCGTCTGGATGCCACCGGTGTTTTATGGCATAAAAAAAATGGACCGATTTGGTCCAACGTTTTTATGGAGGTTTGCGTTCACGTTGAAGTTTTGCACTTCAATCGGAAATCGAATAATTTTCTCATAATTCCACTGGCATCCAGAAAATTTTGTTGATACTTCTGTTCTCCTTTTTCTCATGGGATATGAGACTTTGGGAAAATTTTGCAGACTACTTGCCAAAACGGTTTATGGCATAATTTTATGGGGTGGCCATCCAGACCAGCCCTTAGATATGGGATTATATAATGAAATACGGTGTCAAATGACTCATATTGACAAATTGTATTGTCGTTTTAGCGAGAATATCAATATTGAGGATGGATTGAACCGCTCACTTTGTAACTAGCTAGGCCTGTAAGCTACAATGATCATATTGATTGTTTGTTGCTAGCGTTTATACAGAAAAGATTATTTCCGAAGGCCCCGCCACAGGTGTCGATCACTGTGAATTGCAAAATGGTTTTCTACGCGTTTATTGCTACAATTTCTACTACGTTGCCGTGGCTGCTTCTATGCTGCTCAAGTGATCTCTCCTTAAATTGCCCAGCACATTGCGAGTTGTAAATCACATGGATAGAGCAAACACGCCATCATCACCTTTGAGCCACCCACGTCCGCAACATGTCTCCACCTGGCAATGCCTTCCATTTTTCACTTAATGTGATCCGCTTTCCGAACCAAGCCTTCATTTTCCAGGCCCGAAAGCCCGGCGTCTGCCCAGCCAAGCCCACCTTATACTCCGGAGTAGCCCCCTAAGCTCGATGGTCGGCATGTCGCTTCACATCGTGTCTCGTCTATTCTCCGTCGCTCGTCTACCCAATCAACGCGTGCTGCAACGTTGCGTTTACTCCGGAGTATCAACGTCAACGTTTGAGGATGTCCACCGGTGAGACAGATAGCATTTAAAGTATCCGGTACAATTTTGGATAAATGTTCCTTATCCGGGAAATTTGGCATCCACATTAACTGTGTCGCAAGATTCTTCAAATGATCAAATATATGTAAGGGTATAAAAGTACTAACTGTAAATTCCTGGATAATATATGAATTATCCGCAACTTCGAATAGTAAGTATGGTGCACGTCAAATTCGATACTATTAATAGTAAGAGGTTTTACATTAATTGTAAGTTAAACCTAAAATATGTCCAAGTTAAACCTCCACATTGTGCGTTTTATTTCTGCCCAGGTATGCAAGTTTCATACTAACATCAAGGTAACCTTCGTGGCCAAAATTACTTGCCCTAAATTGGCCGTATACAATTCCTCCCAAATTTGATTTTGAGACGTAACATCTATTCACATCGACGAGATCTGTCGAAACTTTGTCTCGTTTTACTCCAATTTTGAGAAATGAATATGAAATAGCTAGCATCCACGGAGTTGACTTCAGCGTGCTTAATTATCTGTCCAAC
>NW_009798305.1:521153-523588 GCF_000520075.1 Aphanomyces astaci | reverse complement strand
AGCCACTCGATCGACAGTGCGCATTAAGAGCAACTCCACCCAACCAAATATTGCTTTGGATTATTACTATGAATCCGGATAGCATAAATCTGATGGATAAATTTAGGTGAAAAAGTCCATTTATTGAACTTTTCGGGGTCAGATTTATGTTAACATTCATCCCATCTAGTGCACAGAGACGCAGCATGAACGGCGACCGAGGAATTCCCATCACGACACCAATGACAGTCACGAAGCCTGTGTATCGTCAATACTTGGTGAACAAGGTTATCCCTGCGATTCAAGCCCAGTGGCCCTCCAATCGCTGTGGACCGGTGTTCATTCAGCAAGACAATCCCAAGCCTCACGTTGGTCTTGACGATCCGCAAGTGATGGAAGCAGGGAGCACGAATGGGTGGAGCATTCGTCTCACGGCACAGCCAGCACAAAGCCCGGACTTCACTGTCCTGTTTTTGGGATTTTTCAATGCCATACAAAACCTGCAGCATCAGACCTCAGCGCGCACCATCGACGACCTCATCAAGTCGGTACAAGACGCGTTTACAGATTTGCCTTGGCGTGTGCTGGACAAGACGATCATGACCTTGCAAAAGGTCATGGAAGAGTCCATCAAGCTTCAAGGCGTAAATGTGTACAAGCTGCCGCACTTGCGTAAAGACGTCCAAGAGAATGCTGGTGTGCGTGAATTGCATCCATCGTGTGATCCAGAAGTCGTCGCAGCCCTCGAAGCATTGGAGAGTCGCTTGGCTGACGAGGACCTGGTCGACGAAATGGCTGAACTGTTCAAAACTTCTAGTGATTTTGCGCAGGTGGAGAATATAGTTGTGGTGTGAAAAATACTTAGAGTGCCAACTAACTTGTTGATCACATCATGTATTCACTCGTCGTAGAATTGTACTTCTGAATAAAAATACACTTATACCTCGAAAATTGATGCATAGTGAATACAAATTGCTTGATGTTTAAACCACTCCAAAACATCACTCAAGTATTCCGGAACGGAGGAAGTATTTCTTTTCCGCATAACAATATTATCCGCTCGGAACAATTATTGTCTAAAATGGTGGGTTTTCGAAAATCCCACCCCAACGGATTGAACAAGACAAGGCCTTGAATTGTTTACGTACTCACGTGGTGGTAGATGGTACAGGACGTCTGACCAAACCTTACACACTCGGTTGAGCGACACTGCACGTGAACTTTTTTTCTACCTTTCGAGGTCAAAAAACGTTGGGGATGCAAAGAAGGAAAATAACGTCATAATACAGTCTGATTATACCGTCGCATACCCTACGAGCATTGCCACCTGTAAGACTGTATAATCAGTCCGTAAAATACGGATTTACAGTTCCTGCATTTTGATTTTCGCCGACCCCACCGCTAAAACAGCATCCGTAGAACTACAGTATCATGTCCGGAAATTAATAGTGCTAGTATCACAGGCATGACATACTCTACTACGTATTAATACACCATTTTGCGTTTGATTCAAGCTATTTTTCAATATATTTCCACCAACATCCGATATATTTCACTGAATCGCCAATATAATTCACCCAACCTCCATTATATTTCACGCCGAATTGGAATTTGGCTATTATATCTCAACCAACCTCCGACATATACTTCACCCAACCAACGGTTATTTTCACCTTTCGAAATTATATTTCACCTAACAGTTTTTATAATTCGAGCTGGGATTCTAGAAAGGTCGAAGAGCGCGAAGAGTTTCGCGCGCTTTCACCATTTTTGAATTTGCGCTCTATGGAAGATATCATCCCTGCACCAAAACCTCCTATGTGTCTCTATGTTCAGTACGAATGACCGCTAGCATGAAGTTTCAAGACGCTTCGTTCTTAAAACTAGGGCCGTACTCCTCGATGTTGAACCCGATCGAGAATACGGGGCAGGCGTTGAAGAGCTGCATTAAGCCATCTTTGCGCGAACGAGTCGCGGCCTTTATGGGGACCCCGCCAGACGGACAGACTCGTAATGTGTTTCGCATGCTATACGCCACTACTGGCCCAATTTTACTCATTCTTCGGCTGGCTCATGGAATGTAGAGTTGAATGAAATTCAATGTTCTTATCATCGGAAGTGTTGGCAGCATCATGAACGCCCGCATGAATACAGTAGGTAGGTTAGGTTTCTTGCTGCAGCGCAGTTACTGCTCAATGGACTTCGTGGTTACGACCATGAATAGCAAACCCATACCACTTGTCACAAGCAATGAAGTACATGTACTAGTATGCACACAAGGGAGAAAGACAACATGGAGAGTTACTCGTAGGAATTGTGTTTAGTAGTGTGCTACTTACCGGTAATGTTTACTGTACTGGGACTGTGAAACCTGCCGCCGTCACGGCGGAAGCCGAGTTCATGAACGGCATCTCTGTACAGTAATATATACAAAAACAGCATGAATGTTCGGTGTA
>NW_009798305.1:519698-521053 GCF_000520075.1 Aphanomyces astaci | reverse complement strand
TTTTGTGCACGCTCTGACAAGGACAAGAACCTGGCCGTGGTCGGCATCTTCTTTGACTTGGACCCCCAAGACAAGCCCAACCCGTTCTTGACTCAAGTGTTCAGCCAGTTTGACCAGTTGACCAAGCCTGGCGACAACTTTACGCTGCCGGCGCTCGACCCGACGAGTCTCCATGTGAGCGAAAGCAACGTCTTTCGGTACCCTGGCTCGCTCACCACGAAGCCGTTCACGGAAGGTGTCGAGTGGAACGTGTTGCAAAAGGTGCATACGCTGTCCAAGGCGCAATTGAAGCAGTGGTCCAACGTCATTCACCTCCCCAACGCTCGTGAACTCCAAGCCCTGAACGGACGCGTGGTGACCTTGCTGACCAAGGACCACTCGGTGTGCTAGATGTGATTAATGTTAACGTAAATGATCAACTGTTGGTGCATGTAAGTAAGGTGTCAGTGCCTCGAATCTCCTCAATGCAAAGTGGGTTGGGTGAATTATATCGGAGGTTGGGTGAAATATATCGCCGATATATTACATCGACGAGAAATATAATGGAGGTTGGGTGAATTATATTGAGGATTCGGTGAAATATATCGGAGGTTGGTGGAAATATATTGAAAATAAGCTGGAATTAAACGCAAAATGGTGTACTACACTCTTGATGACGTCATGCGCGACCGGGTCTCGACTACCCCGCTGGTGACGAGCGAAACCCTCTACAACGCATCATCGGGCGGCGACGATGACACGCAGGACGACAAAACGGCACCGGGTTCTGCCAGGAAGCGATCGGCTGCGTCCACGAAGCTCGACGAATGGGGCGACATTAACGCTCGCGCATACGAATTGAAGAAGGAGCAATTGGAGTTTACCCATCATGTGGAGCACCAGAAGCTGGAGATGGATCGTCAACGTGAGGCGAGGCTGGTGGAAGAAACAAGGTTGAACGTTCGACTCTTAACTATCCAAGCGGATGAAGCACATTGGAAGTATAAGCTTGCCCGGGATATGGCGGAAATCGAGGGGTGTATAAGGAAGATCCAAACGCGCAAAGACCTTAAGGAGAGAGGGTGGAGTGACATTGACATTGACTTAGCGTGTCCAATGTAAATAAGATTGTTGTTGTACGCTCTTTTTAAAGTTCCATATCGTGTTCAATCATGGTAGTTATTGGAGTGAAGAGACTTGCTACTTCGAATTTTCCATTTCATCGGAAATGATTGGTTGAATAGCTTCGAACTTCGATGGAAATCTCGATATTTAGCCAATCACATAATGCTTTTCACATATTCAAATCTTATTGGCTATAATATTCTGTACTTCCATAAAACTTCGATGTCCCTTAAAATCCGTCGCCCCCTGTA
>NW_009798305.1:514284-519598 GCF_000520075.1 Aphanomyces astaci | reverse complement strand
TCAAACGTTACAGTAGAAATCTATCATGTAGATGTGCATGCCACAGTTCGACGCCGCAAATTTCTCGCTCATGACTAAAAAAATAAGACTAAAAAAATAAGGCACAACCTTGAGCTTATCGATTATCACAGCATGCGTATTCTCATACCATGAGCCAACTGTGACGTGGACTCTGACAAAACAATCTACGTGGTGCTCACTAATTCGTTTACCCTGCTCATGCCGCCGTCGCCGCCATAGTTGTAAAATCCACTTTCTTAAAAAGTGGTTATTAGGTTTAACAGTTTATATACAAAAACCAGTTTATATAGTTTATATTTCAAGGTTAAACTCTTGAGTAAGACAGTAGCTGTATCAATATCCGAATACGGATACATGGATGGATGGGACTTTGTTTTTGTTTTTCGAGTTAGACATACAATACTACATATACATGCAAGACACCATTTTACAAGACAAATATAATTTGTACACGAGCATACATTCATACAGGGTATAAAATACCTTGCTCACTACTGATAACCAATTAGAAAAGTTCAGATTCATTGATCCCATCACAATTATCTGTGACACTAGTTGGGTTGATCACAGCTTCGACAGCTAAATTTTCCATCAAATCCGCTAATACTTCGTCATCGACATACCCACCGTCATCAATGGTTTGTTTGACCATCAAGGAAATTGCACGCCTTGAAGCCATTAACAAATGTAGATTCAGGTAGATCAGTCCAAACAGACGTAATCCACGAGATCACTGTAGCTCGCGATGGGGCCTGGACTTTGAACTGTGTCTTTATTTGTCTTCGAGCGCCTAATTTGTTACCGCAAAAGATCAATCCACTTGTCGCGGAGGCAGGACTTCAACGGAGGATTCCACGCAACATCCGCCGGCTGGCAAATCCACGTAAGCGTTGGTGGGATCCTTGCCAACACGACGTTGATGGATGTCGCGTACGCCACAACTTCTTCAGTTCAATGCGCTGAAACGTCGTTTCACAGCAACAGAACTGGCTTCGTTTCACGATCTGGGCGCTCGGAAAAGTGGAACTCCAGAAACGACAACGAAATGGATCCGTTCCACCATGCCGTAGGGTTTCCGTAGACGCGGGCGTTGCTCCTATGTGGACCTTACGCTAACAATGCAGACGGCCGCTGGACCAGTCAAGGTGCCAGGCAAGCGCCGCTGCTATGTGGTCAACGACGGAGATGAATTCCTCGTCTCGGACTACACCCTCAAGACCATTCGTATCGACATCGACCGCCTGCTGGAACAGGTAGCGCGCCTGCAAGTGGATGAGGACGGCGATGACCTGGAAGAAGTTGGTCGCGATTGCGTGGAATTTCCCCAACGATCGGCCGTCAGAGCCGTGACCATGAAGGCGGCGCTACCTGTAGCCAAGAATGAAATCGAGGAAGCCCTACAAGGGATCAACAGCGCAGTCGATAACGGATTTCCAATGGAACGTGTTAAGTATTTGTGGGATGTGCTCAGCAAGCATAACATCTGGCGAATCAAGTTCAACAGGTCAGACCCACCGGCGAAGGTGAACCGTTGAAGGTGACCCCGAAGGATGGGTGTGTTCCTTACCGATGCAAAGGAAGGAAGCACAACCTCCTGAAGAAGAGGTTCCTCAAGTTGTTTGCACAAGAACTACTCGATGCGGGCGTGATCAAGAGCAACCAGCAAAGTGTATGGTGCAGCCCGGTGAGCCCAGTCCTTAAACCAGATGGGCGCAAGTCATCGAAGTCGACCGACAAATGGAGCGACGATGACGTGCTCAAGAACTATCGGTTAACCAACGACTACAGAGTTGTCAACTCGCTAACCGAGACGAAGGCAGGGACGATGCCGTTCCAGGCTTCCATCCTCCAAAATCTACGGGGCAAGAAAGCGATGGGCGTGTTTGGCCTACCCAAGTGCTTTTGGCAGTTCCCATTACACCCGGACAGCTGGGACATGTTGTCGTTCATGCTGAACGGATGTGTGTACACCCCGCATCGAGTGATGCAAGGCCATGTGGACAGTGCCCTCTACGTGCAATCAACGAACGAGGAGTGCTACAAAGACCTGCTCTACAAGAACATGCTGATCTGGATCGACGACATCTTTGTGTACGCCGACACAGTGGAAGAGTATGTGGATGCCCTCGAGTCGTTCTTCGATCGAGTGGCCCAGTACGGGTTCAAGCTGAGTCCGGCCAAGACCAAGCTGTTCACGGATCAAGTAAAGTGGTGTGGACGCATCATCAGTGGTGATGGCGTCAAGCAAGACCCTGAACGCATAGAACATCTGTGTGCGATTCCCTACCCTACGACTACGGGAGAATTGCAGCAGTTTGTGTGCGCCGTGAACTGGCTGCGGGACTCGATGGCAGAGTACGCACAGACCGTCGACCCACTGCAGCAGTGTCTTACGAAGGCCCTCGAAGGCAAGGGCAAGAAGAAGCGGATCGCGTCTGGTGTTCAGTTGGAACTGACCGACGGCGAGAAGCTAGCGTTTGACGCCGTAAAATCCAAGCTCCGATCATCGGTGGAACTGTCTCACCGGCGTGATGACGCCATGATGTGTCTGTTTACGGATGCGAGCGATCATGGATGGTCGATTGTGGTAACACAAGTGGTGGCATTCGATGATGACAGCCCAGTCCAAGAACAACGTCACGAACTGCTCTTATGTCAGTCGGGGATGTTTGCGGGCGCCCAGAAGGCGTGGTCAGTCATCGAAAAGGAGGCCTACCCTATTGCGCGTGCGTGCGAGAAGCTCAATTACATACTTATGCGACCTTAGGGGTTGAAGATGTACTGTGACCACAAGAATTTGATCCATGTCTTTGCTCCGGGCGAAGAATGGAAGGCGCACACACGCGGTAAACTCATGCGATGGGCTGCCATTATTGGCGGCTATCGTTATGAAATCATACACATCGACGGCATGCACAACCTTTGGGCGGATATGATGAGCCGTTGGGGTCAGCCGACACCAAGTCTGGCGACCAAGCGGGTCAAAATATGTCGGGGCCATGGCTGGTCAAAGAAAGTCAAAGCGCGCAAAGTCCCTCCACCGACACAACCAAAACTGCGAGCGCTGGACAAGGACTTTGTGTGGCCATGTGTGTTGGACATCCGTCACGCACAAGACCAGCATGGCGAAACCAAACCAAAGCAAGCAAGCTACCATGGTGGACGGACTGTGGCAAGTGGACAAGCGGCTATGGATACCGAGTGCGGCGAATGACCTGATCCAACGGATCATGGTCCTTGCCCACTGCGGCATCGCCGGGCACCGTGGACATGCAGTGCTGGTGGCTACTATCCGCCGCATGTTCTATGTCAACCACTTGGCCGACAGGGCCAGTGATTTCCTCCGTGGCTGCTTGTTTTGTCCTCGTGTAAAAGGGGGGAAGGGTGGTCCATCGACCGTATGCTCCGAGATGGCACGCGAAAGAGCGCAACGAAGGAATCCACTTCGACTACCTCTACATGGGCGAAGCGTTCAGCAGCGCTAAGTATGTGCTGGTACTCAAAGACGACCTTACCCACTACTGCGAACTCATTGCATGCGATGGACCCACGAGCCAAGTATGTGTGGATGCCCTGGTGGACTGGACGAAGTGGTTCGGAATGCCACGAGTCTGGGTCAGCGACCAAGGAACCCATTTCAAAAACGTGGCCATAAAGGCGTTAGCCCACAAGTTCAAGGTCCATCATGACCTAACCTTGGCCTACTGCCCCTGGCGCAATGTAACGGTTGAGCGAATGAACCGCGACATCCTTCAAGTGATGCGGGTCATGCTCCGAGAGTACCAGCTAGCCGAACAAGAATGGGACTGCCTATTGCCGGTGGTCCAAGCCAACCTCAACAAAACACCGGCAGCATCACTGGTGAGCAAGTCGCCGATGGAGCTGTTCACGGCTTTGAACCCGGCGACTCCCCTAGATGTCGTCGTGGTGGGCATGAATAAGGAACTCCGAGAGAGCGACTGGACGGTCAAGGACATCCCAAAAAACTTGGACAAGCTGCTCATAACCTGGACGGGCCCCTACCGAGTCAAGGAAGTGAGCGAATTCTCCGTCGTTTTGGAGCACTTGGTGACCCACGAACTGTGGGAAGCACACGTATCAAGAGTCAAGCTCTACGCCGAAGACAGCTTTGAAGTGACTGAAGAAATCCTCGAACACGTCTCCGAGCAAGGGATCATGCTGAAGGTCAAGTCCATCGCGGGACACAAGTTTGTCCCGGATGTGAAAGACTTCATCCTGGAAGTGCTTTGGGAAGGTTTTGAAAATATCGAGTCCTCATGGGAACCGCTGCAGAAGCTCATGCATGAATGCCCAGCCGTGGTGAAGAACTACGTTGAAGGCGTGAAGACAGCGAGCGAAGGCGATGCATTGCGCAAGGCGATGAAGCGAGCGAAGGCGAAGAATTAGCGAGGCCCAAGTATGTCCTGCGGGACATGGCTTGGGGTGTGTGTTGTAGTGGGCGACTTAACCCAAGTCCCGCTATGACACAGGTGGTCCTCAACCGAGGCCACCGGGTGCCGACCCTTGGCGAACCTACACGAAAAGGCGTAGTATTACCAGTAGTACTAGGACGTAGAAAACAGAACACCTGTCCCAGCCAACTGCCAGAATCTCACTCTTGGTTCTGCAACGTCGTGCTAACATCAAGTCAATCATTTGTGTGGTTTGCAGGGAGTCGGCACTCCCCCATTTGGTTGTTTGTGTTGGCACTGGCGTGGGAAACAACACACTTACTTCGGGTGTGATTATATCCTGCAATAAGCATCGTAACACCGTCCATACCACTTCATTACGCTGTACTGTACATGCTAGGTGTTCTTGCGTTGATCGGTGATCTCTGAGCCACGAAGCAGCACATAAAAGACAGCATTTTGGCGTTAACTACAAATATAGCGAGATGACAAACAATTATTGTCGTCTTGAGCTAAAATTTATAGCATACATTGATGTGTTACTATAATTTTCAAACATTTAACTGTCATATTTTTAAAAGTTATGCAACCGTTTTCTGTGCAGTTGTTGTCTTGCGCCGGTGTTCGCAACCGACGACTACCGTGTTCACAACGGTGACCTCGATGACAAATCCAAAAGTAACTTCATTATCCAGTCAATCAGTCAGATCCCTTCTTTCACTTCACTACTCTCTACAAGTCATGCATCGTACAGTGTACCATCAGCTCGGAACATATGCCGCTCCGATCCAGGTCATATTTCACACTTGTCAAATGTCGTTCGTGACCAACATTCGGCTACCCACACTCAGGCACGGGGAGTCGAACAGAGGCTCGGCCGC
>NW_009798305.1:506443-509601 GCF_000520075.1 Aphanomyces astaci | reverse complement strand
CAGGCAGGCAGTGACGAAGTTCTTCACGTCGGTCTTCAGGGTAGGCCAATCAAACATCTCCGCAACAGATGCCGTTGTCGCTTCCACTCTCCGGTGTCCCGCCACGCTGGCATGGGCCACCACACATATACGCACTTGCATATCCAATGCATCTCCCGGGATCCAGATCTTCCCAGCTGCCGTCAGAAAGCACTGCTTCTCGGCGCTCCAGGCGGCGTATTTTTCACATGTCGGATGGCCGCGCTGCAATTCCGTGATAGCATTCGCCGTCGGCCACACAAATTCTTCGTGTCGTAAGGGGGACACCAGGGCCAGTCTGGACATCCGGGCACTCCGGGACTCTACCGAAAAACTCCGGTCCGGTCCAGGAGGACTTCCCCAACGGCTCAGGAGATCCGCCCACAGGTTCTCCTCTCCCGCCACACACTCCAAGACGTACAAGAACGTCGTCATCGTCAACGCCCAGCGCTGGAGCTTGTGGGCCTGGTACATAGCCATGTTCGAGTTCGACCCCAGAGGGTTAAACATGTACATCAGATTCCGGTGGTCCGTAAACAATCGGAACCCTCCCGGACGGATCAGGAGATACTCCAGGCGCTTGCACGATTCGATAACCGCAAACGCCTCCTTCTCCACAATCGGCCATCACCCGCTCGCTCCCCGGAACGATCCGCTCAGGAACGCCACCGCATCGGTCTGGCCCATCAGGACTCGGGTCGGGGTCACAACCCCTACGGGAGTGATGAAGGAGTAGTACTCCTGGGAGTCCGGGTGTAGAGACAGCTGCCAATACCCCTTCATCCAGTCCAGTTTGAAGTAGACTTTCGAGCCCTTCAGTACAACCATGGCCACCTCCAGATTAGGCATGAGCCAGGGCATCAGCTCGGTACACGCATTGATCGGTCTCGAGTCAATCGTCATTCTGTGGTCTCCCGGATCTTTCTTCGGGGCAATCCTCGGGGCCGAGGCCCAGCGTGATCTAGTGTTGCGGTACACCAGACCCGCTTCTTCCAGCTCCTGGACATGCTTTTCCAGGAGCGCCATATGTGTGGGAGGGTAGCGCCGCAGTCCCGACTTTCAATCAACACCGGTACAGCCCCTTCCTTGAGGCGCACCTTCAACGGTTCCACTTTCACCGGCGGGTCTCTCCCGAACTTCAGCCGGAACACGTCCCGAAACTCCATCAAAAGGTCCCGGAGCTGCTCGACAGCTGCTGCTGGCATGCCCGCGGTAGCCGCCTCGGCCACCTTGGCTTCCAGAACAATACGCACCGGACCATCGTCGTCAGGCGCATTTCCCAGTTCTGGCGTTGCACACGCCATCCCTTCGTCGTCGTCGATACCCTCTGACAACTCTCCCATCCGCAGGGTACGGTGCATCGCGACTCCCGGAGTCGTGATCGGCTGATCCCCAAAATCCCATACGGCTTGCTGCCGACGTGCATTTTCCAGCAACGTCTGCTCATTGTAGCACAATTTCTGCATCACGGGCAGGCCTATCGTAAGGCTCAACAGGTGCTACGGTCTCATCGACCCAGACCCGGAGCCCTCGCAACATCAGCGGCCCGCACGCGGTCTTGAATTCTAGGCTGCCCAAGCGAACTTGTTTCCTCACAGTAATCACCTGGCTATCCGCCCCGTACGGTCGGAGTTCCATCGGACCCATGACCGTAATCTCCGGAGATGCTCCCGCAGCCAACAGCGCAGAAACCAAACCTCCGGAGGCCACCGACAAATCAGCCCCCTGAGTCCAAAAGTGATGCCTGCACGGCGAGGACGCCGTCCACAATAGCCGGGAGCTCAGGCCGTTTCGCGTCCGGGACATTCGTCTTCACCGTCGCCACGCGGCCACCAGGTACTCCCGGGGCTCCTTTCTCGCCCCGACCGCGTCCGAACGTACTTCCATGTGCTCTTAGCAGTTGCTTGACTTCTTCGGGGGTGATCCCAGGACATTCCCGGACCCGATGGCTGGTCGATTTAAACTTCAGACAACCGTTGTTCGATGCACCGATAGCCAGTGCGTTCGGAATAGGTGTCAGGGGCTTCGTGGCTCCCCTCGGGCCCCTGGGTCCTCCCAGGACCTTCGACCCGGGCGGCTTCGGTAGGTCTGGTCTCGCAGGCGGCTTCAACTCTTCTTCGTAACCCACAAAACGCTCGTGACCGATCGCATATTCCCGCAACCAGCGCACAAAACGGTACACATCCTTCTTCAAAGGCTTGTTTCGCGTCAACGCCATCTGCTCGGTACCAGCACGGTGTAACGACGCAGGCTTGACGGGGTCCGTGATGATCTTCACGATCGCCTGGCTCTCTTCCTGGATCACCCACTCCTGGCAGTCCCGACGGATAGCCGCAGCCAAACCATCCAGCATACGTCCGATCCGGGAATCCGCGTCCGGGACCGACATATCAAAAACAACAGCAGATTTGATCCGCTTCTTCAGGGTGTCCAAGGCTCGGGGATCGACGTCGAAACCTTGCTTGAACCACGCAAACCATTCTCCCTCGGACACGTCTTCGGGATCCTTTCCCATGTCCCATTCGGCAATACGCCGATTCTAGCGTGTTGTATGGTGATGATGAACTATGTACTGCCATTTTGTTTGAGGATCGTAAAGTTGATCATTTCCCGCAGCCTCCTGTAAAGCACGTACTGTTAGTTGCAGCGAAGCATGTAACATCCTGGCTCATGTCGGTTCAATGACAACTTTACTGAACCTTTAATCCATTTCGTTTTGAACTTTAGGTTTTTACTTTAAACCAGGCGTTTAATCCAATACTTTAATCTTGACGGAACAGCTATGGTCACCGCCCTCACAATCGGGGCGACGGCGTCAGCAGGGTGGAAACATGGCTATTCGACGTAGGGCTGTGACTACCGGTGACGTTCAGAGGTCTAATTAAGCATCGACAGGGGTTATCGTACATGTGCACAGTTCACTGTGACGCCGCCGTCGCATCACGTCGACGTTGCTCCGCCGCGATGAAATTGCGCATTGCGTGCAATAAAATGGTAATTTTATGTATATTACTAGTATGTGATGGAACTTCATTTTACTATACCAAATATTGATTTGGATAATTATTTTGATATTACTATGAATCCGGATAGCATAAATCTGATGGATATAAGCAACGTGTTGATGGAAGTAAGAAAAA
>NW_009798305.1:501986-503629 GCF_000520075.1 Aphanomyces astaci | reverse complement strand
TAATATACTTTGAAGTACTACAGTAGTCCATCTCCACTGCACCTCCAAATTGTCCCTTTAAGATAAAGAGACTTCAAATTCTGGGCAAAATCGCACGATTTGGAGGGACTTCGAAGGTCTATCCAACAAAACGAAATCCAATAGTACTTTGAAGTAAACAACGTTTGCACCGATGGTCAGGTGCTGCGAAATCATAAGCTTAGGTGCAGGCCATGGTAGTACGCTGCATTGAAACGAGCGTCCACGTCAATGGTGGCACAGCTGTCGTAGAAGTATCTGCTTGGTGCACCGCTGACCACCCGTGTGCAAGCGTACCGCCATCGAACACCTCAGTCGTTGACGTGCTCGATGGCGGTAAATCAATGAAAAATTCTCTGGGGTCGCTTTCGTTGTCTGCTACTGTGATCTAGTGATACATAACTGGACAATGTCGCTAACACAATTAGCAGCCAACAACGGTACAATCGACATTGCCATCGGCGCTATTGTAAGCAAATAGAAATGTCGGAATACCTCTTATTGGCCAAAATGTAATCCTTCAAGAATGAGTACCCCTGATGCTTTGCGCCTTTTTTGACAATTCCAGGGTTAAGTTCATTGTTGAAAAATCTCTCAGGCTTAAATAAGATCAAAAGTAATTTGAATAACAGTTGGATGCGTTGTTAGGTTAATGTGATGATTGACAGTGAAGGTGGTTTTACAGGGTTACCTTGATGTTAATTCGTGTACTCGTTAGTATCTGTACGCAGATACACTTGAACCTACCTACCTTGGCAGAAATAAAACGCACAAAGCTGAGATTTAACGTGGTCATCTTTTAGGTTTAATTACAATGTGAAAATGTTTTTTAGTAAAACCTCCTATATCTGAATTGGGGTTATAGTTGACGTGCGCCATAATACTATTCGATAATGCGGATAATTCATATATTATCTGGGAATTTATATGTTAGTACTTTTATACTACGTACTAAGTACATTATTTTTCCTCATGCTACGAATCTTGCGACACTGTCCACGGTAAATATGGATGCCAAATTTCCCGGATAAGGCACATTTATCCGAAATTATACCGGATACTTTAAATGCTATGCGACGTTACAGCACACGTTGATTGGGTGGACGAGCGATGGAAAATACACGAGACACGATGTGAAGAGACTTGCCGACCATCGAGCTTAGGGGGCTATAAGGTGGGCAGAGCACGGGCTTTCGGGCTTGGGAAATCGAGGCTTATTTCAAAAAGCGGATCAGACCAAGTGATAATGAAAGGCATTGCATTGCCAGGTGGCGACATGTTGCGGACGTGGGAGGCTCAGAGGTGATGGATGATGCCATGTTTACTCTATCCACGCGATTATCGATATAACTCCTACGACGTTGTCGTGGCTGCTTCTATGCTGCTCAAATGATCGCTCCTTGATTGCCCACCACACTGCGAGTTGAAAATCACGTAGAAAGCCATTTTGCAAATCACACTATTAATACAGTAGTACTGTCAACACGACGTTGTTTGGTCAAGATACCGGTCGTGCTGTGACGGGGTCTTTGGAAATAATTTTTTCTGACTATTGTGCTTTGCACCTTTTTTGGCAATTCCAGGGTTAAATTCATTGTTTAAAAATTTCTCAGGCTTAAATAATG
>NW_009798305.1:495299-497333 GCF_000520075.1 Aphanomyces astaci | reverse complement strand
CACGACTTTGGTCAAGATAACGACCAATCACAGTAGATTATTCATAATATTATCAGGCTTTTCCTCCAATAAAATTGACGAATTTCTCAAAAATACTCGGACCCTGACACCCTGGCATTTCTCAAAAATACGGTACTGGTGTGTCTGACCACGGCGGCGAACACGATACCCTACAGTACCTACATTTAAACACCGAGGTCCACTGTGTTGAAGTTCAATATCAGCCATTTTGGAGGTGATGTTCACCTTGGTCGACAGTTCTTCAGCTCAATAATACTACTACGTAGTATGTACTAACCCATATTGTCGACCGAACATCATAACAGGGCCATCACCCATCCTGAACGAACTCATACCGCATTGCTGTCCACGTGTTTAATTAGTTATCTCTCCAACACGAAATTGTCATTCCATCTCCTCAATATGACCAAACGACCAAGGTACAGTACAGTACATCATGCAACAGTCCACATTCCACGAAATGTCTCACATGACACAACCCCTCGGTGTTCAACCCAACCCGCTCCACATTTCATATCCCCCCCAACTGCCCTCATGAAGTTCTTCGTGTACGCCATCGCTGCCGTTGTCGCCATTGTGTCTAGCCAAACCCTCAAGGGTCAGTCCCCCATCGACTTGCCCGCCTCCGCCAAGCCCGTGGTCAACACTGGCAACTTCTCGGTCGTGCTCAACACGGCTTCGGCTATGATATCGCATGAGGGCTACACCGTCAAGGCCACATGGTCGGGGGGCGCAGACTCGCACTTGACCCTCAACGGCAAGGTGTACAAGTCGCTGCAACTGCACCCCCACGCTCCCAGCGAACACACCCTCGGGGGCAAGCAGTACCCCTTTGAAGTGCATTTTGTGCACGCTCTGACAAGGACAAGAACCTGGCCGTGGTCGGCATCTTCTTTGACTTGGACCCCCAAGACAAGCCCAACCCGTTCTTGACTCAAGTCTTCAGCCAGTTTGACCAGTTGAACAAGCCTGGCGACAACTTTACGCTGGCGGCGCTCGACCCGTCGAGTCTCTATATGAGCGAAAGCAACGTCTTTCGGTACCCTGGCTCGCTCACCACGAAGCCGTTCACGGAAGGTGTCGAGTGGAACGTGTTGCAAAAGGTGCATACGCTGTCCAAGGCGCAATTGAAGCAGTGGTCCAACGTCATTCACCTCCCCAACGCTCGTGAACTCCAAGCCCTGAACGGACGCGTGGTTACCTTGCTGCGCATGGATTGCTAGACATGATTAATGTTAACGTAAATAATCAACTGTTGGTACATGTAAGTAAGGTGCCAGAGCCTCGAGTCCCCTCTATGCAACGTACAAATTCGCCTCTGAAACTTGATAGGGCAGGTGAAATATATATTTAAATTAATTTTGGGTGCTCAATACTGGTAGTAGTATAGTACTAGTATATAAATTCGATATATTGCATAACAATTCAAGAACAAAAAATAATTGTCCGCTCGGAACAATTATTAGGGAGATTTCGGCGATGATTCTCTTATTCTTTTTCCGTAAAAATTCAGGACTCGGTCAATTTGAACAGGTCTACACCTTTTCCCGATCAAACTGGCAGTTTGTTCCAATCAAAGTGGCCATATAAAATATAGAACGTTTGAAACAAATACTACGTAGTACTACGTAGTACAATTGATACAAAAAACATACATTATTCCATTCAAAGTGGTTTTTGTTCCATTCAATTTGGTACAAATCAATTCCCATACTGCATGTTTTCCAAGTTCAGTGCCTTCTCAATATTGCACTGGCAAAACATCGCTTCGCGGATCACCAAGGATTGAGTAATGCGCGGGAGGCATTCAGTGGCAGCTTCTTCAAGCAATCGCATACGACTTTCCAAGTAGGAATTAAAAGTCCCTACGGTCAAAAAGCAAATTGGTGCGTTCCGCGAGATAGCCCTTAATCTTCGCCTTCAAAACGCTAAAGCAACTTTCGATAGGATTTAGCATTGGCGAATATGGCCCTAGGCGAAACAGAACCAAGTCGTCGTGCGAAGCAACCCGTT
>NW_009798305.1:492722-495199 GCF_000520075.1 Aphanomyces astaci | reverse complement strand
GTGGCTGCTTCTATGCTGCTCAAATGATCGCTCCTTGATTGCCCACCACACTGCGAGTTGAAAATCACGTAGAAAGCCATTTTGCAAATCACACTATTAATACAGTAGTACTGTCAACACGACGTTGTTTGGTCAAGATACCAGTCGTGCTGTGACGGGGTCTTTGGAAATATTTTTTTCTGACTAACTGTAAGCTTAGCAACAAACAGTTAATATGAACATTGTAGCTCACAGGCCTAGCTACAATGTGAGCAGTTCAATATATCGTCAATATTGATATTCTCGCTAACACTGTAAAGCGATGCTGCAAAGTGTCACCATGATGCATTTGTCACCGTATTACATTATATAGTTCCACATCTAATAAACGCATTTTTCTTTAAATGAATAAAAATAGGTGAAGATCTGAGAACAATTCTCTCATACCAGTAAGCGCTGTCGACTACTACTGTAACAGTGGTCGATGGCGTCGAGGGGACAAATATACATATCTCAAGTTCGAGACAACGTTTTTCTGCGAGATTTTGAATATGTGTGGCACTTGATTGGAGCAACAAAACATTCATTAGGTGCAAGCCTTAGAAAATTAAATCCTGCGAGATATGCTATAATAAAAGCGATTACAATGCCAAATATCAAAGAGAAAGTACGTAACCTCTATTAATGATGTTAACAGTGATTTCCAAAAGGTTTCTATTTAACCAGTACTAGTACAACACCTCTTAACAGTAAATTCACTGTCAGTACTCCTGACAGTGAATTGGGTACTACGTAGTATCTCAAAATAACCCTAATCCTGACCCCCTTGATGCCTTCGACCACACTACTGTGCAGCAGAGGAAGTCGCAGTACTGTAGTTGGCAAATTGAAAAGTGAATTGGTAGCGTTATGACAATCTAGCGCTATAGCTAATCTAAGCAGGATCAGCCATCTTGAGCTGGTGAACACAAAGGACCGGGGGTGGTTCAAAGCTAAGGCGCGGCGGGCCTTTGCTGTTTCCTTGACGCATAGCGGCGTCCTAGGCCGCTCGTGGGTTCGGGTCTGACTTTGTCCTCATGGCGTGGTACAGCCACGTGTATCCGGATCGTGTATCCGGAACTGTGACACCTGTAAGCACTACGTAGTATTAATAGCAGTACTAGTATTATAATAGTCCTGTTAACACGACTTTGGTCAAGATAACGACCAATCACAGTAGATTATTCATAATATTATCAGGCTTTTCCTCCAATAAAATTGACGAATTTCTCAAAAATACTCGGACCCTGACACCCTGGCATTTCTCAAAAATACGGTACTGGTGTGTCTGACCACGGCGGCGAACACGATACCCTACAGTACCTACATTTAAACACCGAGGTCCACTGTGTTGAAGTTCAATATCAGCCATTTTGGAGGTGATGTTCACCTTGGTCGACAGTTCTTCAGCTCAATAATACTACTACGTAGTATGTACTAACCCATATTGTCGACCGAACATCATAACAGGGCCATTGCCCATCCTGAACGAACTCGTACCGCATTGCTGTCCACGTGTTTAATTAGTTATCTCTCCAAGACGAAATTGTCATTCCATCTCCTCAATATGACCAAACGACCAAGGTACAGTACAGTACATCATGCAACAGTCCACATTCCACGAAATGTCTCACATGACACAACCCCTCGGTCTTCAACCCAACCCGCTCCACATTTCATTTCCCCCCCAACTGCCCTCATGAAGTTCTTCGTGTACGTCATCGCTGCTGTTGTCGCCATCGTGTCTAGCCAAACCCTCAAGGGTCAGTCCCCCATCGACTTGCCCGCCTCCGCCAAGCCCGTGGCCAACACCGGCAACTTCTCCGTCGTGCTCCACACGGCTTCGGCTGTGATGTCACATGAGGGCTACATCGTCAAGGCCACGTGGTCGGGGGGCCCAGACTCGCACTTGACCCTCAACGGCAAGGTGTACAAGTCGCTGCAACTGCACCCCCACGCTCCCAGCGAACACACCCTCGGGGGCAAGCAGTACCCCTTTGAAGTGCATTTTGTGCACGCTCTGACAAGGACAAGAACCTGGCCGTGGTCGGCATCTTCTTTGACTTGGACCCCCAAGACAAGCCCAACCCGTTCTTGACTCAAGTGTTCAGCCAGTTTGACCAGTTGACCAAGCCTGGCGACAACTTTACGCTGGCGGCGCTCGACCCGTCGAGTCTCTATATGAGCGAAAGCAACGTCTTTCGGTACCCTGGCTCGCTCACCACGAAGCCGTTCACGGAAGGTGTCGAGTGGAACGTGTTGCAAAAGGTGCATACACTGTCCAAGGCGCAATTGAAGCAGTGGTCCAACGTCATTCACCTCCCCAACGCTCGTGAACTCCAAGCCCTGAACGGACGCGTGGTTACCTTGCTGCGCATGGATTGCTAGACATGATTAATGTTAACGTAAATAATCAACTGTTGGTACATGTAAGTAAGGTGCCAGAACCTCGAGTCCCC